>NW_008751697.1:1466607-1475124 GCF_000715545.1 Opisthorchis viverrini | reverse complement strand
ACCTGGGTCTCCTCAAACTTGTCCTTCTCACTACACCATGAGAAATCGGCCCAAAAGGCATTCGCCATTTTACGGATGTTCCGACGCACCTTCTCCCGTATAACTCCCATGGACTTCCAAATACTTTATGGTGCCTACGTCAGACCGCCCCTGGTAGGTTTCTACTGGGGATACTTATCCTCATCAAGTGTATGCAATTTTCTCCAAAACCGTTGCCGTTAGTTCTCTGTGTAATTACTGAAACCATAAAACGCCAAAACCTGCCTTATTTTTGCTGGTGTTTTACTTTTCATCCTTAATTTTCGGCGTATAATATGCTTTAATGTTGTACTGACACGCGTGGTTAGAACTCGCAGATGTTTTCTGAGAAATGTGTGGCTATCAAGTGAATAAATGATGAACCTCTATGTTTGTGGTTTATCTGTGCACTCAGCGGTTGAAAAAACGTGAACGTTGTTTTCCTTCTGAACTGCTGTACTACAGGTGCAGGAGGCAACCCCGGAAACCGCATAGCCCAATTTTGACAACGAAGGCGCGCAAGCAGGCGATAACTTCTTTCCATTTTTTCCGTTATTACAAAGTGTCCCCGTTTTACGACTGACGGTTTGAAAACCAGCAGCTAGCGAAATCGAACTTGGGCACCTGCCCATACGTGGAATGCCGCTGTCTTGACTGTGGTAATTTGCAGCTGGCTCATTCACAAGTTTCCTCACTACTCAATGCATACAAAAATACCTCCTCGTTTTTTTGCCGGCTCTTTTGTGTAAGTGGCCGATATCTTGGTCTCTTTTTAGAAGAGATCATGCCATCCATCCTGTTGAAACTTCGCGAAACCGGACAGGTACTTTTGTTGAAGTCGTTGGGTGGAGCAATTCGGAACTAGAGAACACAGCTCACGTGAAGGCTGTTTGAAGCTGATCCAGGAGGCTGGCCTGCGAACAAGTGAAGCCAAGACACGTCTCGCTCGATGTTCGGTGACACTGCTGAGGCAGGAAGTCGGTCACGGATGGGTTATCACACTGCCAGAAAAACTGGTAAAGATCGAGGGCTGTGCTGTTCCTAATTCAAAGCGGTCTTTACGGAATTTTCTTGGACGAGCTGCCCGTGATACCACGCGTGCTGAGACGGAAGCTTGTCGTCGAATGACATGAGATGGCACATACAGAATGCACCACGACGCACGACTTACTTCGGCAGAGGACCTACTGGAACGGGAAGAGAAGTGAGGTGATGTATTGTATGGTGTCCTGTAAGCGGTGCCAACTGATGAAAGAGGACATGACAGGGGCAACCCATTCCAAGGAACCTATTCCTGTCTCATGAATCGGCGATTTGTGGTCCGTTGACCTCATGAACCCCTTTCCGGTGACAATCAGAGGGAGTCAATACATCGTGATAATGACAGACCACCTGTCGCGGCGGATCGAAGTAGCAGCCATGCCAAATCAACGGGCGACAGTGATCAGCGTAATGGTATTGCATTACATCGTGGCCAAACATGTGGGGCCTAAAGTGATCCTAACCGACCAGGGGACTTGCCTAGAAAGCGAAGAGTTTAGAAATTGCTCGCAGAAGCTGGGTATCAGGCGGCTAAGGATGGGACCATACCTCCCGCAAACGAATGGTCTAACCGAACGTGGGAACCGAACTATCGAGGGGTGGCTGGCGGCCTAAGGAGGTGACTGAGAAATGAACTTAAATGTTGTGTTGCTAGCTCACCGTGCTTCCATAGGCCCAACCGCAGGAAAGTCACCATGTATGCTGATGCGCGGTTGACATTCGCGCGTTTCGGTTGATCATGAAATGGAACTGCGGCCGGTACCACGCTTGTCTCCGGAGGAGCTAGAGGAAGAAGGAAGGAGAGCCCAAGAATACTTGACCGCCGTTCGGAAAAGTACTAGAGAGGAAACGGCGAATAGAAAATCATGACTATTTTCCATAGGTGCGAAGGTCAAATGGAAGGATCAGCTAGGCAGTCGAGGGTTCCTTTTTGTTACCTACCGCCGGAGAACGTCTATACAGTACATGGCGGTCGGGGATTGAATAGAATAAATGTGGCCCTTCGTAAGCGACATGATACACCCGAAGAGAGGCCTGATAGAGCCGCTGCTGGAGCCAATCTGACGGAGTTGAATGGAAATCGGCGGCGGGCGAACGACCTTCAAAAGAGGAAGGTGTGTGATGGTGGGTACTACTGATGGGAAAATACGAGTAGTATTGTTTCTTGTAAACCCGCTTCGCGCCTCCTGAAGAGCGAGATCTATTACGGAATTTGTGTAGTTGCATTTGCTCGCATTTGAAAAACAGTCAACGAATATCCAGAAAGACGCGTTCGAGGAGAAGATGGATACTCAGCTTTTGTAAACAAGATGTTTTATTTCCCTATCCAATAGTCTTTCAGTTTTCACTTGGCGTTTTCCTAATAAATAACTTCGCAGCATAGGCCTTCTTCCGTCCACGGGTAGCTAAGGTGTAGAGCTTGCTAGGGAATAAGATGGAATGAAGGTGGTTGCAGGTTAGGCACCCTTACAAACACCTGGCGAGAACGGTTCTTGGGGTCGCAGATGTGCCTATAAAGAATTCTGGGTAGGCGCTACGAATCGAAGTTTTATTGTGGAAGTGGATTTTAGGCATTGGTGAAAGGTGTTTGAGCCCGATGGAGCGCTTTTTGGGGTAGCGGACGCGATAATTATTGGTAGAGCTAACAGATTTCATGGAAGAAAAGAAAGAAGCTGGACAATCATAGAAACTGTTAGAATATTGGTTTAGGCTTTATAATAATAAGAACGTTTGCTCCCAACCAGTGGGTTGCACACTGTCAGCGTTGTCATAATGTTACGGTCAGAATACAGCTTTCTGGCGGGATTTGCGGGTACTGGGGATTGTTTGGAAAAGGGGCGTCCTCATATACAGGGCCAGATACAGCCTGTGTGTCGGAGGCCGAAATACCGGTGACGCCGTAGAGCCGGAAACAAAACTCTAGCCGAAGCGGTATAGCGTTTTCTCTTATTATTTTGCATGGCCAAATTAAAAAGCCAGCGCATGCGTTTCGGGGCACCTGCGCCAATGGCAGTCTCACTCCCAAGCTTTTGTACAAGAACGATACCAAAGAAGCTTCTAGGGGACTTCTGACGTTACCTTCCAGGTTTCGTTGCCCATTAGAGATAACTAACAAGCTCTACGGCTACCGGCAAGAAGGTTCACTGATTTTGGTATGGCTAGGCATGCTGAGGGCGGAATTTCATAAGTCTTGCTAAGGTTTTGAGTTTACTATCTAGAAAGTACTTGTCTCCGGTTTTTTATATGAGCACATCGCGAAACCCTCAGGATGTTCAGAGAGCTTGAAAATGATGGGGTAAGAGGAGGCCGAACAATGATAACAGTTTGTGAGTAGCGTACACTCAGACTTAATAAGAATACTAATAATAATAATTTTTAATCTGGAATTGTGGGTGGCATACTGCTACGCATGATCATATTGTTGCGGTCAGAATAAAAGCAAAATTAGCGGGGATTGCGGGCACAGGGAGTAGGAAAAGGGACAGAATCATAGGAAATGGGCATTATCCGATGTAGGCGAGATCACCACTAAGCCGACACGGGCAGGGAAGCGCAGGTAATAGGAGGTCCTGAAAGAATATCGAGCAAGATTGGATCGTTAGGATTTCAAGGTGTCGGGCAAAAATCGAGCGAGGGAGGGCAAAACAGGAGGCTCCCTGCCTGACACATGACAATAAAGTTGTAACGGTGAAAAATGAGGATTCAGAACATCAGATCTGATGAAGCAGCAGAGTTGGCGTCATCCAGCTGGTCAAGTTGAACTATTATCTAAAACCACTACTGAGGCCTCGTGGCCTTGGACTGTTATGCTGCTGGCTAGGGTCGCCATAATAGCAGGATTTGGGTAACTGACCCTAATTGCAGGTGACTAAGAACGTGAAAAACTGCGGCAAGTCAGTGAAGATATTCATGGTGAAATGCAGCCGGGACACTGCTAAAATCGCACGATCTAGATATAGTGGAGGTCGGCGGAAGCAGAAATCTCTCGGCGTGGGAGTAGCATGGCAAGAACTTGTGTGATGAAAACCTTTGGGATGTTGGAATCAACATTAACTTGTTGTTGAATAAAATACTTGATAATTTAGAAACAAAAGGCGTGGTAAATTTGTTTTGACTCAAGCAGCGGCTAAAAATGACGTCGATTAAGCAAAGTTAATCCGAGCTGAAAAAAGGTTATTCTGGCCAGGGAAGAGGAGTTTGGGTTGAAAATAGACGGCGCCGCTGATTTTAAGGAGTGTAAAATATCTTTTACCGGAATAATTGGTACAGACAAACTGTTGGTGGTTGACAAAACCAGATGGTTATTACGGGTAGTGTAGGTAAAATAACGGACGGCACAGCCGACAATGCTTATAGATAAACGGTAACCTGTGGTTCTGGCAATGGTAAAGAGAAAGCCGCACGTGCCTAGGCATCACTCCTTGTTCCGATATGACTGGAAAGCAGAGTGTAAAATATCTTTTACCGGAATAATTGGTACAGACAAACTGTTGGTGGTTGACAAAACCAGATGGTTATTACGGGTAGTGTAGGTAAAATAACGGACGGCACAGCCGACAATGCTTATAGATAAACGGTAACCTGTGGTTCTGGCAATGGTAAAGAGAAAGCCGCACGTGCCTAGGCATCACTCCTTGTTCCGATATGACTGGAAAGCAGTGAATCACAAACAACTTATTAAGCTGTGCTTAGCAGCCGTGGCATCCTCAAAAAGACATAGCAAGTTATTCAGTGGAAAACTTACCGAGTTTTTCATGGATTCATGGATCGAGGCTTTCACCCAGGTTCCCCGGATCGGTTCTGTTCTTGCCTTTCGGCGGCCGCCGTTCACCATAGATAAATCAGGATGCACTACTACTCTTTGAGATCTGTGCACGGAACTGTAGACTTGTCAGCGCAAGAGTCCACATAAACAAGTTTCTAACTGTAACGGGCGAACGGTATCTTCGAGTGACGCGTAAGACCAGAACCTCCGCAAAGGCAAAACAAAATCGGAGCTGGGTTTTTATACGGTACTATTATTGTAAGGCAAACTCACAAATTATACAAACCTCGACAGTAGATATTCGTCTTAAACTAATCATTCAGTTGGACTCCAAAAGCACAAACCAAAGGAGCAAACGGGCTCCCACGTGCGGCTGTTACACATGCACAAAGTCGGCTACAGATGGCCGGGTGACCTCAAGGTCAAATGGGTGAAGTGGTAAAGAAAAACAAACGTCAGTTCATATTCAAACACCAAAAACAAAAATGGGGCGGGGGTTGCAAATGGGGACAGAATGAACGTTGGATGAACGTAATGGATGATACATTAATAATGCTTCAAACTGGTTTCCAGAAGGAGAGTGGAAAATCGTCGGAGAATGGTTATGCCACGAAACGAGAAAAAAATTTCGCTACTGAAGTTGTGTGCTTGAAAACCTTATCATTTACCATCCATGTGTTTCTTGGGTCAACGGTGAAAAACCGGTTTATCAAGCCTTGTTCGAACGGGGCATAAGTAAGAATTAGGTCCCCTCAGAGGCGGCGATACTCCAGGAGGAAGAGCTGATACACCCCGAACGCCTTTCATAATCCACGGTTTTGAGACTGACAACCGTTTTTGCAACAGATCGCTGGACACGGTCAATGAGGGTTACACCTTACTTGCGTCATAAGTAAACAACTTATTTAGCATATTTAAGGAGCGGTCTGACGTAGTCCACATAGAGTCTGGAAGCCCATGCGACTAATACGGAAGAAGGTGTGCGGAATCTTTCGTAGAGAGGCGAATGCCTTCTTGGCTGGTTTCTCATGGTGCAGTGAGAAGGACATGTTTGGAGAGAGCCAGATACCCAAATCCTTTTGGCATCTATCACTCTGAGTTCTTCTGGTCTTTTATCGCCACGCATGACATAGGCATTCGCTGAGTCTCCTTTAGATGACACAGAGACGCGATTTTGTGATTCAGAGAAGGGTGCCAGCCCTAAGACCACTGCTTTGCAAAGTCTAAATCCGTTCGGAGGACACTGACATTTGAAATGCACGATCTTGAGTCTCCGCACACAGTAGACATGGACCTGCAAGAACATCTGGGAGGTCGCTGACGTACATCAGAATCAGCAGTGTTCCCAAAACAGAGGCTTGAGGATCACCACCGCACACCGACGCTGGAGAAGAGTACGTTGAGCCTCCTTTCACTTGGAATGATCAGTCTGATAGTAATGCCTTGATTCGGTGCAGGAGTTTCCCTTGAATGCCGTGAAGCTCAAGTGTGGAAGGCAGCGGGATGTGTGGGAATCGATCGAACACTTTTGAGAATTCAGAAAATATGGCATGCGTTATGATTCCCTTGACCTTGGCTTGGGTTAAGCTGTCCATAAATACAAGCACGTTCATCACACAAGAACGGTTTTGGAAAAATCTGTGCCCATCTGGAGATAACATTTTTCAAACAGAGGTGATCTAGGGTAGCTCGCTGCAAAATGTGGTTCATCACCTTGCCCGCCAGGCTAGCGAAGCTTATAGGCCTGTAGTTCCGGGCGATATTTAGCCATCAGTTTTGTAGATTTGTGAGACAGTTTCCTCTTTCCAAGCGGGGGGAAGTTTGCCTTTGTCAAGCGGCTGACAAAACACCAGGTAGAAATGATTTGCCAGTGTAGGCGAAGTTTCCTTCAGGAACCTTAGATGGAATTCTTCGGGCCCCGAAGCACAATGGGTTAACCTTTGGCGGGAGTTGACTAATGTCCTTCACTGCGAAGAGCAAGCCGGTTATGTCCGTTATGCATGTGACGGACACCCTAAAGGTGAATATAGGCCTGCGTAGTGATCTTGATATCACTACTGGGTCGCTCGTGGGCCCTCGTTTTTGTCCCTCAAGGAGAACGCGGATGGCTTGTTTCTGCGGAGAAGTTTCATGTTTTTGAATGCACATTTCTGTTTTTCTTGATGAGACCAAGAATGATGGCTTGTTTTTGGACGTACACTTGCCGGAGTTCTGATTTGCAGCGGTTCCGTATTTTACGGAATATCAGCTCATCTTCTGTGTCTCGTAGTGTACTTTTTGAAAAATAGCTGAGACTTCTTTTTCAAAAGACGCAAAATACTTTAAGTGGCTTGCGGCTCATCCGACAGCGGGCTGGTTCTTTTGAGACGAACATCGCGTCAGCCTCATTGAAGTTTTTTGACAATAGTCCTATATAAGTCTTCAATGGAGTCTGGCCTTCGTTTAACTTGCTCAAGAAAGATGCGCATTCCCGGAGAATCTGCAAGGTGGTGAATTCGTATCCGTTTGAGAATCAAAATTTCTGGCCCAATAACAGATGAAATAAAGGGCCAGCACACAGTGGTCGCAATGCACCAGTAGATCGTTAATTATCACCTGATCAACAAAAGGTCTTTTGATGGCGCTGGTGGTTGGTCTGCGCGGCATCTTGACATCTTGGGCCCAGGAGCTCTTTTGGACGACTTCGGTCAGCGTTGCTAAAAAATCCACGTGATTCAACGCACAAAAGTTCCTCAAGCACGTCTTTGGAGCGTTAAAGTTAAAGCGGGAGATGAGCAAAATGGTGGCTGGAAAAGACTTGCTCAAGGGTTCGTATTAGGAACTGGTCGTCTTCCGGAAAACCCGGAGGGCAACGGCACACTACACCAAAAAGGAGAGAGTTAGACAAGCGCAGCGAAACTTGAATTCACAGTGCATTGCAAAAGGGTGCAAAAATGGTGTCAGAATGGACGATCGGAATAGGCAGGGCCGAATGTAGATACAAAGCAACCCCACCGACTCTTCCCTGTTTTGAGTCAGCTCGAAAAACAGAGTGGTCGTCTATCGAGATCTCTGCGCAAGAAACATCTGGTGTGGACCAGGCAAATTGGCTATCTAATATCGCAAAGTTTGTTGAAAAGGCTGAGGCAGTTTGTGGACGAGAATTCCCACACGGCTTTTGCTGCCCCTGAAGGTGAGGAGCAGAGAGTTATGTAACCGGAGAGGTCGACTGACTTAGTAGCTTTACGTCTGCCTTGAGTCCAAAGCTCATAAGGGTCCCTCAGAGGCATACTTGTCTGATTCCATTATTGGCGGTTTCAAGGAATGCTTTCCATTTGCAGTGGTTTTTACCCCTTGAGAGCACGGTTTGAGCAGGCCCCTTAACTGCTGACAGGCGATACTTTTTTTCGTGAGCGGAAATTTTGACTACTGCTTATTGTAGCTCTTTCAATAATAATAATATTTATTCCCAAATAGTGGGTAGCATACCGTCGGGCATGATCATAGTATTACAGTCAGAATAAAGGCATGACTGGTAGGGTTTGTGATTAATGGGAAAAGGGAAAGTGACGTAAACAGTAAACATTAATGGAGTAGAGTTCATCACACCTGAGGTGGCATGAGTAGGAATCCAATATTACAAGGTCTCTTTATGTCCTATGGAGAGCATATCAGTTGGCACGAGATCTGAACGTTGAGGTTTAAAAGTGGCG
>NW_008751697.1:1460790-1461799 GCF_000715545.1 Opisthorchis viverrini | reverse complement strand
GAGGGGTGAGGCTACACATGGCTTGGGAGGAGGCAGAGGAGGTAGCAGGTGAAGAGTAGGAGTTTGTGGATTTTGTACAGGCAGGGGCGTTACAATACCAGGCTTTGATAGTAGGTGTTTGAGCCCGAGGGAGCGCTTTGGTGGAAAAGGGCGAAGTGTCATTAGGTCGGGGGGTCTGAAGCCAGAGACTGTGTTCCTATCCTCGATTGTAGCGCCGGATAGGGGCTGGAAAGACTCTGCGTCCGACATCACAGGGGTGAATTTCTTTGGTGCAATTGATGTCTAAGGAGGCAAAGGCGGGTGTCCAAGGGTAGAAGTGGATGGCCCATGGTCAGGAAAATGAGATGCAGGCCTTGCGACCATTGTGAGGATCCATGTGGCTTTCGGCCGCAAGTTGTCGTGACGGTATGGCGGGCTTTGGCGAGGAGCGATTCCAGGATAATGGGGGCTGTGCTGCAGCTTCGAGTTTTAGAGGATAGGGGGTCAGCTCCAGTATTTGGGGGAGTGGCTGTAATACCGATCGGTTTGGAGCAGGCTGTACTGATGTTGAGTACGGAGGGGTTTCAACGGAACTGGAGGGGATTTTAAAGGAGGCCGGACCAGTTGACAGGTCCGGTAAGTCATTGGTTGAATCTGGTGTTCGACAGCTATGCGCAGATGTATCGCCAGCGATATGACTTCCACAACTATCCGAGGGGTTGGTTTTATGAGTAGTCTGTGACTGAGTCACATCGGGAGCATTTAGTGGCACGGATTGTTGAACAGAATATGGATTCGTTCGATGCTTATCAGTGGTCGGCTGCAGAATTTCGGAGAGTGTGTTTCTTGTGAGCTGTCTTTGTAGTCTGGTACGAGCAGCCTTAACTTTTACGGTCTGGAATGTCTGGATCGAGGACAGAAGGGCCTGAGATGTTAAAAGGCGCCTTGTATCGTCTTCATCTCTAAATTGCACTAATATTGGGCAACGCAAGGAGGGTTTCGACTTTCGCAGCCGCCGGGCTGTACAGAC
>NW_008751697.1:1450693-1460247 GCF_000715545.1 Opisthorchis viverrini | reverse complement strand
GTTTGATTCAAATCAGGTAATAGTAAGCCTCAGTGGGAATATGCTAGCAAGCTTATGCTCAGTGTGGCCTAATCAAGCTAGGAAGCGTTTGAGGGGTGGTTAGGTGCGGTCGAAAACGAGATATCTAAAATAGGTAGCGAAATGCTCTACTAGGGTAAGTAAAACGCTACGGTCGGGTTAGGGTCCCAAAAAAGTTTTTACAACACCTGACCTTGAGGTTCGAATATATATACATAAATATATATATATAAATACATGTATATATAAATATGATATAAATACTACCTTTTAGATGACGGTATTCGTTGTCGTTTAAGGATTTGGGGCATGCATGCGTCCGTTCAATTAGTTGTGCATTTTGGTACGGTTTGATCAGAAAAGTGTCTCTTCGAGGCTCCGAGCGCTATGTAGAGGCACCGAGAAATAGTTCATTCGGCGCCGCTTCCATAAGGCAGAGAGAATTGCACCCTGATGCTAGCCAGCAGATTTTAAATTTGACAAATCCTAATTTGGTTTTCGGCTGCAGTCCAATTTCTTTCGTGTTTGTGTGAACACTCAAATTGCCCACGGTCACCGTGGCCAACTGGGTGCACAGCGGCTTTTCAACTTCACTGTGGTGGCGTTTGTGGCTTTGGCTGCCGGGGCCCTAAGCGACAACTTTGCTTACAATCAAACAGGTCACTTTTGACGGAATATAGCTGGAGATTAGAGGTATCACACATTTAGTGGTTGTATGGCTTTCGCGGCATTCCCCAATGTCGAGGCCAACGTGTGTGGTTGATTTGTGGTTGGGCTTCGCCGCTGGTCTCCTCACGTCTGCGACAGTCCAGCTTAGAAGTTGTAACTTGGGTGTAATGTTCACTGCTGTGCATTTGTCATGTGTTGATGAAAGAAGGACTGGTGGCTCGACGTACGTTGGGCGCTGCGTCCACATGAGGCTTGCCTCCTCGAGAGCATCGCTGCCATCGTAACTCTGAGGGTATGCAGTGGTTGAGTAGAAAATGCTACTTGGATTCGCGACCGGCTGCGTCGGCCTGCCTTCAGGAGCACAACTTTCCATAACCACAATCAGTTTTGCCATAAGTTTAGGGTCTGCTTAATGACGTTAAGTGAAAGCGTGTTCCACATCTCTTCCCTAGGAGTGCTGCGGCCCAGCCTTCGCGCTTCTAGGCCGAGCTCCTAAGATAGACGCCTGATCACCGTGTAGGCCTTTTGAATGCAAACCTGTCTGCTTCGTTAGCGTTACGTTTCTGGAGTGACCCTCAGATGAGCAGCCTGTCCCCTCTTACGAGCCTTTCCACCAGAGACGCCGTGGGACCCTAATTGCTGCATCGGAGCCTGGATGACCTTCGTTGCAGCCAGCAAACCTGGGATGGATGGCGCAAAGCGTTCAACGAAGAAAGTTCTTCATCACATTTTGTCCAAATGGTGGCGTTCTTTGTGTTTGCATCGTCTAGGGCTTTAAAAAGAAGCTCTAATTTCGCCCGAGTATCTCAATTAGAGAAGAACATTGGCATTGGCATTTTGATTCAGTAGTAGAGATTCGGTTCCGTTTTCGATGGCTCCTTTCTTAGTTCCGGAAAGCAATGCACCCTTGGTGTAGAGGCAGCTAGAACAGGCAAACGGACCAGGAGTGTAAGATGATTGGCCTACCTGGTCGTCGTGTAAACCCGTGCATATATGTTACCACCAGGTCTTGCAGGTGTGGCATTGCATACCACGTCTCACATTCAACGGACGGCCATTTCGCCCACAGCTGTTGTGGCCCATGAATGCAGCCCTCAAGCAGCCTGCAGTGATTAATGTCATGGTTGGGACTGGGTGCAAAAAGGAACTGAATGCAAAAATAACAGAGGTTATTACGTGAATGTTATGTTAGAGGGACAAAATCAACAAATGACACTTGTGAATTATGTAACTAGGTTGAAAAGTAGAGGAATTATTACAAAACTTTGCACCAGGAAAATAAAGAAACCAAGTTCAGACGTGCCGCAAGCTGCAAGTGAGGATTTGACAACGATGTCAAGTTACAAAGGCCCAGAGGTTGTATTTGGCTTTTGATCGGGGAATGAAAGTAACTGAGGAACTAGCTCGTCCAAACCAGCAGTAAAATCAGACTGTACCACTGGGGGGCACAAAGTGTCCAGGGAATTGTCATTGATACCAGCAAGTCTCTAGAATGTTATGTTTGTGGTGGCTGATTTGGCAAGCCCTGTATTGATTGCGAGGTTTGCGGAGAACAAACGGGGAAGTGCTTTCCTGCAGCAACCGGATTTGCGTTGTCTGGGGGATTGACACAGACAGAGCGAAGCCGATGTGGAACCACACGTAAATTTGGTTCAGTTAAAGATTCATCTGAACGTGAATCAGAAACCAGGCGACATAGACACCAGTCAAAATGTTTTCGGGTTAGCTAATTTTTAAGCTTGAAGCCAGGGAAGCGGACTGAGTGTGGTGAAATCAGTGGAGCCCGGAGGGTACGTGCGATAGCAAACAAAAGTGTCCACTGATGGGAAAAATCTGGATGGAGATAACAGTAAGCCAAATGGACCCACCTAAGGATGGATTTGTTTTGACTGAATAGCAATCAAGGTCTGTCCGAGGTTTTCGACACAGTGCGCTTAAGCATGTTGTGTACGTGGTACTGTCATGTAGTAACGCAAGAGGCTAGCAGTCGTAACAAGAGTAATGTTTCCCGCTTTACAAGTGGCCCCAGTCAACTGGTAAGCATAAGGCCACGGCCAGATTACTTGCTCAATTTTGGGGAGGTTTGAAGCCAGCCGACGTGGTTTTGAGCAGGAAGGCTAGCTGTTAAAGCAGTTAGTGGGGGCGACAAGAGTGTGAGCCATACTGCGTTGTGCAAACTGTCTACCTGCGACGCTTATTATAAAGCCTCGCCTATGTACGGTAACTTAATTCGATAAACAACGACGACCACTGACACCCCTCACGTCTTCGACCACCAAGCCCATGCCTGAAAACTTCACGAACACCTTTGGCGAATTATACCTATATTTGTTGGTTGCATCGATACAAACGTAAGGTGTAGCCAATCCAGTTCTTATTTTCAGGAATCTGACTTCACTGCACAGGGTTTCTGAAGAGAAAAATGTGCAATCAACTTCAACTCGTGTACATTTTACAAATTTTTGCTGAAAACACGTAATTAAACAAAGCTGTAGCGGCTAACTCACTAAGCGACATTAATATAATCAGCTATTGACGATTCCCGTTCGAGGTCCACGCCGAAGCTGAAGTCTTGCTTCTATAAATGTGAACCTACCGCTTTCTCAACTGGCGATAATGAGAAACCCATGTGTGTGTCGATGAATTGATAGCGGTAATCGGCATTGTTGGACAGAGCGACGTTGGAACCAATAAGGGGTGTGTACTAGCCAGTCTTAAGATCAAGTGTTAAAGACTTGGGCCATAAGATCCAAGGACCAAACAAACGTTCACCCACGGATGCAACCCTGACGGGGCTTTAGTGAGCGGCTGGGTCCTTGGTGTCAGATATGCTAATTGGAGATCTAACTTTCAGTTTCGCTTCGATTCTGCTACCAGGTATCGATATCATGTTGAGTAATAAAATTGAAAGCCTTGACGTATTATCATAAACTTCCACTTCGGTACTCAATTACAGTAGCACCGTCCGGGGAAATTGATCAGCTCGAGTGATTGCGATTGTATGCGGACACTTTTGTGGTCTCCAGCGTCCGGTTATATGTAGAATTTCTTCCACATCCCAGGCACTTAACATGTTGGATGGTGCCTGCTGTTTCAGGCCATTCTGAGGATCATTTCAACTTCTGTCATACAAGTTTGGGCCTCATTCAACACTATTATAAGCGCCCATTGAGGTGATCTGAATAGAATCTGACAACAAAACCGCCAATGACATCGACTGACACCCACAGCCTGCAGCGTCTTCAACGGGGCGCAGTGAGGATCTCGCGTTCTTTATCGTGGAAGGGGAGTGGCACCGACAACACTCAAACTTTTTATAACCTGTTTCTTATCCCTTAGCCAGCCCAAGGTTTGGCCACCTCTCTGCTTCCGCAAATCTGTACTGAGCATGGAAAACGGCACTCTTTGCAAAAGGTGGTTCGGCCACACATGATCTAATCAACACAACGTCTGATGCCGGACAAATTCCTCAATACAATCCGATTTGTACAACCAAGAACACACTTTTTTGCTGTCTCGATACGGATTCTTTGATACCAACCTACGCAATTCATTGCTCCGAAACAACGATTTTTAAGCACATAAAGACGTCTCGATTCCCCTGACCATACATGCCAAGTCCCAGAGTCACACAAAAAGACAATCTGCGATTTCGAGTAATAAACCAGCACTCGCTGAAATGTACGTCAACCGTTCAGACACTGCACGAAACTGCAATTTGTGAGTGCGAGCCGAATATCGAGGGGAGCGATGACTTTTTCCGATGGATCAACGGCCAGATTACTTGCTCAATTTTGGGGAGGTTTGAAGCCAGCCGACGTGGTTTTGAGCAGGAAGGCTAGCTGTTAAAGCAGTTAGTGGGGGCGACAAGAGTGTGAGCCATACTGCGTTGTGCAAACTGTCTACCTGCGACGCTTATTATAAAGCCTCGCCTATGTACGGTAACTTAATTCGATAAACAACGACGACCACTGACACCCCTCACGTCTTCGACCACCAAGCCCATGCCTGAAAACTTCACGAACACCTTTGGCGAATTATACCTATATTTGTTGGTTGCATCGATACAAACGTAAGGCGTAGCCAATCCAGTTCTTATTTTCAGGAATCTGACTTCACTGCACAGGGTTTCTGAAGAGAAAAATGTGCAATCAACTTCAACTCGTGTACATTTTACAAATTTTTGCTGAAAACACGTAATTAAACAAAGCTGTAGCGGCTAACTCACTAAGCGACATTAATATAATCAGCTATTGACGATTCCCGTTCGAGGTCCACGCCGAAGCTGAAGTCTTGCTTCTATAAATGTGAACCTACCGCTTTCTCAACTGGCGATAATGAGAAACCCATGTGTGTGTCGATGAATTGATAGCGGTAATCGGCATTGTTGGACAGAGCGACGTTGGAACCAATAAGGGGTGTGTACTAGCCAGTCTTAAGATCAAGTGTTAAAGACTTGGGCCATAAGATCCAAGGACCAAACAAACGTTCACCCACGGATGCAACCCTGACGGGGCTTTAGTGAGCGGCTGGGTCCTTGGTGTCAGATATGCTAATTGGAGATCTAACTTTCAGTTTCGCTTCGATTCTGCTACCAGGTATCGATATCATGTTGAGTAATAAAATTGAAAGCCTTGACGTATTATCATAAACTTCAACTTCGGTACTCAATTACAGTAGCACCGTCCGGGGAAATTGATCAGCTCGAGTGATTGCGATTGTATGCGGACACTTTTGTGGTCTCCAGCGTCCGGCTATATGTAGAATTTCTTCCACATCCCAGGCACTTAACACGTTGGATGGTGCCTGCTGTTTCAGGCCATTCTGAGGATCATTTCAACTTCTGTCATACAAGTTTGGGCCTCATTCAACACTATTATAAGCGCCCATTGAGGTGATCTGAATAGAATCTGACAACAAAACCGCCAATGACATCGACTGACACCCACAGCCTGCAGCGTCTTCAACGGGGCGCAGTGAGGATCTCGCGTTCTTTATCGTGGAAGGGGAGTGGCACCGACAACACTCAAACTTTTTATAACCTGTTTCTTATCCCTTAGCCAGCCCAAGGTTTGGCCACCTCTCTGCTTCCGCAAATCTGTACTGAGCATGGAAAACGGCACTCTTTGCAAAAGGTGGTTCGGCCACACATGATCTAATCAACACAACGTCTGATGCCGGACAAATTCCTCAATACAATCCGATTTGTACAACCAAGAACACACTTTTTTGCTGTCTCGATACGGATTCTTTGATACCAACCTACGCAATTCATTGCTCCGAAACAACGATTTTTAAGCACATAAAGACGTCTCGATTCCCCTGACCATACATGCCAAGTCCCAGAGTCACACAAAAAGACAATCTGCGATTTCGAGTAATAAACCAGCACTCGCTGAAATGTACGTCAACCGTTCAGACACTGCACGAAACTGCAATTTGTGAGTGCGAGCCGAATATCGAGGGGAGCGATGACTTTTCCCGATGGATCAAATAATCATGCACCTTCTCCTTTTCGAAGATGAGAGCGCGTTTGTTTGCATATTCCACATTGACGAGATTTTCGTCAGAGGTCAGTTGAACGCTGGCGTTCCAGCGTTCGCTTTATTTTTCCATCTTAAAATTAATAATCATGCACCTTCTCCTTTTCGAAGATGAGAGCGATACCGTTTGCATATTCCACATTGACGAGATTTTCGTCAGAGGTCAGTTGAACGCTGGCGTTCCAGCGTTCGCTTTATTTTTCCATCGATCTTAAAATTTAATTAGAATGGAGAGATTGAGCACCCCTAACGGGCGCTATTTTGTAGACGAAAGACCTTGGAAAGCTCCCCCTATGATCTCACGCGTGCAATAGTCTAAAACCACACAAAACCTATTATGTTCAGATCCACCAAAGCTTTCCGTACCACGCTCACGCGCTGACGCTTATATCCTACGACACGAAGCAGCCCACGATTGACGCTTCTCACTTCAGCTACATAGTCTTTCCCCAGATATTTATACTTTATGCTGAAAGTCAAACATTACCTACCGCAATGGAGGGAATGGAAAAATAAAATGGAAGCAACTTTTTTCAGATGCCTGTGCCTCTAGCCTGAGCTTGCTCTAGCTGTTGCATACATCCCGGGGAATCCTGCGTACAAGTGCCAACACGCTCACTAAATGCAAGATGTATGACAGTTCAAATGCGATTGGTTTTGCAAAGCTTCTGAGCTACTCTTGAGGCTGTAATTGTACCACTCCGAGGTCACCTCATCGTACAGACACAGAACCACCAGACACCTCACACCTTTCTTCATACCGTGTTCCTGTGCGCTTCAAGTCATGCTGGTTACGCACAACTTAGCTGATTCAGGTCCATCGCGATGAAATACGCTTACGCTCGTTCTCATCAACCTGACTAACGACCACCGCTTTTGAAATCGGGCAGTGCGGCATGACTGCGTTCGTTAGGTATGTGACCAATTTGGTTACACGCTATTTCGAGCCGCAGTATAATTCCTTTCATAGTTCTCTCTATTGGACATTTTGACACTTTATTACTTTGGATCCTCGATGTAGACACCTCTGTCTTACCGACTTTTTGAACGACAGCAGTGAACCACCGTGTGCCTCAGATGGACCAAAGAATATAATTGATCCGTTCTGGTCCTTGGGTATTCCTGACTCATACGACAAACCTAACTAACTCTCGAAGACATTCTTGTACGGAGCCGTCCATGAATCTAAGTAAGAATTCACGATGACGGTACCTCGAATGGCATATCCAGTCTGATGGCTTGCCCGTAGTTTAACTTCCTAATAGTTCCCGACTGAGCGTGTTACACGCGTTAACAAGACCGCTGAATTTACTTCAGAACTTAGAACCACTGGCCACTTCATTATTCTGCCTGCTTCGTTTACCCATAAACCCACTGATTCGAAGAATATTATAATGAAATTGTCAGTACACCGCTGAAGATAAAAACTTGCCGCGCACCCGATACACTATACACTGACCATCATAAAAGAAGAGTTCCCCGGCTTTTTTGGTTGGATGGCCACTTTAAAAGTTTTTTCTCTTCAGGTCACGTGTACCTGCTCCATTTGTCGGTTTCATGGACAAACGGCGTAATTATTGTTCATGTAGTCCTAAAAATATTTACAAATCTAATGAAGGGGCTAAGACGCAAAGAAACCAGCTCTTTTTCATCGTCACTACAGAGACATACGGAATCATTGGCTGTCAATTAAATACGAATCAGGCGCCCTTAGTAGACGTCGAATAAGTGTAAATGACTTCCAAAATCTGCGGCCACATAGGGAGATCTTAACGGTTCAAATAAATACCATCAACAGCATGTTGAAGTTTTTCTCTTTCGAACTATGTTTTCAGAGAAATTTTTGGTGTGCGTCTGAGGCTCTGGATATCAATATGTGTGTAGGATGGTGTACACAAGCCCTTTCCTTCTTGATGTCATTGAGGTTTGGTTTGAAAGTGTCTGGTTGCCAAAATGTTTTGTGGAGGAACAAGGAATGAAGAATGGCAGTAATGTAGTTACCAAACGAGAAATCAAATTTAAAAATACCTAATTCCGGGTACTATAATAGCATCAGATGTGGGCTTGAATCTTTTGAAATACATCCGAGCTTTATGAAATTCATATAATCTACAGTGCAGCATGGATGCACTCTTCAGTCTCTTCTTAGCCTCTGCCTTCAATAGTTATCAAACTGATGTTGAGTTTACTGTACAAAAGCAAATGGATTCACACAAGCTCCCGATGGCCAACAATTCATATTGTTTGGAGCAGAGCGGCACTTTATTAACCCTCTTCCTGGGAAGCACTACAGTAATGACCATGAAAATTTAGAGTTACAAAATCCGGCGTTTGCTAAACCATACCTATGCTCATGGTCGAAGGACAGGTGGAGGGACGATATCGGGATAACAAAGCATATTTGAAATGACATTTGCTATTTTCGCTTTGTTTGCATTCACTCACAGTACCGTTATATGCTTTTCCTTAGCCAAATCAATTGTAGATTGTGATTCCCAATCGGATAAAAATCTTTCATTCCATGACCCTCCGCTGTGAAGCGTCTGGAGCAGAAGGCTAGGGAGATACTGCAAGTTAGAAAGATTGGATAGGAGTGGAATCAAGCAGAATGGTTGCCAGAAAAATAAAAATTTGGCTAAGATTAGCTAAGGATTCGTAAACATCTTTTGGTCTGACCCAGCACTGGCTAGCCACTCGTGCGTGGTTTTGTATTTGCAGTGATTACATGCATGGTAACTTTTAATCCAGAGAAAAGCAAGGTGCAATACCGCAGTCACGATAAGGAAAGTAGTCGAGTATCTGTCTAGTTATGTTACGTTTATCTGAAAATACTTTCTGCGAACCTACAAGATATTATACTACACAATCTGCTTACGTTACGACTGGAGTGGTCTGGCTACCCAATAAGCCAGTTTACCAGGAGTGTGTGGCATAGAGTTAAAACAATAACGCTAGGTTGGGCGTACAAAAATAAACAGGTCAGCTGGATTCACGGACTCACGGATTGATACACAGGATCGAGGCTTTTGCCCAAGTTTCCCGGGTCGGTTTTGTTCTTGTCGGTCAGTGGCTGTCGTTCACCTGAAAGGCACAAGTGAAAAAAGGGTGTAGCACTGCTCTTTATGTTCTCAGCGCGGGGCAGTATGCTCGCCAGCGCGAGGATTCGCACAAATAAATGTCTAATAGTGCTTTAAATTGGGTTCGAGAAGGAGCGTGTACAACCGTCGGAAGAAGATCATTCCACGCAGCTACTACCCGAAATGAAAAAAAGTTTTGTCTAACGGATGTGTGTGCCCTGAGCTTGAAGATTTTCTTACTATGTCC
>NW_008751697.1:1427862-1448904 GCF_000715545.1 Opisthorchis viverrini | reverse complement strand
CAATCCAGGAGGCCTTTGGGGCGTTGAAGTCACCTACCAGCAGGAGATGAGTGAAATGGTAGTTGGAGGAGAGTTGCTCAAGGGTTTGCGTGAGGAATTGATCATCTTCAGGGGGACTCGAAGGGCTACGGTAGACCACGCCGAGAAGGAGAGAATCGGATTCGCGCAGCGGGATTCGGACCCACAGTGCATCGCAAAAGGGTGCAGTGGTGGTGTCAGAGAGAACAATCGGGATTGGTAGGGCCGCATGTAATTACAGAGCAACCCAGCCCGCCCTCCCTCGTTTTGAGTCATCTCGAAAAATATAGTAACCGTCTATCGAGGTCTGCGCGTCACAGAGATCTAGTGTGAGGTCTCTGTGAGAAAAATATAGTAACCGTCTATCGAGATCTGCGCGTCACAGAGATCTAGTGTGAGTCAGGTCTCTGTGAGTGCGATCATGGACGGTGTTTCAAGGCAAGCTGACTGTTTAACATCGCCGAGTTTGTTGAAAAAGCTGAGGCAGTTTGTGCACAAGCATTTCAACACTGCCTCTGCTTCCTCCGAGGGTGAGGAGCCGAAAGTTGAGTGACCAGGGTGGTTAGCAGACTTAATAGTTGTACACCAGGTTTGAGTCTGAGTCCAAGGCTCCAATGGGGCTTCTGGGGCGATGTCTGCTTCCCGGCTTTGTGGTTTCTGGTGGAGCTTTTCGCCTGCAGGGTTTTTCGTTCCGTGAGGGCTCGGTTTGCTCGGGCTTTCTGGCTCTGGGGGACGGAGTTTTTTCCCCATGGGCGAAAATTTCGACCGATGCTGTTTGTAGCTCTTTCAGCATCCCTTTTTCGTCGACCAGATTTGCTCTTGATCAAAGGTTTGCTGCAAGCTTTCGCCTTTCTGGATCCTTGGGCGTTTTGGAGTGGTTTAACCGGAAGAGTGTCTCTGCGAGGCCATGAGCGCTGGGTGGTGGCACCAAGAAGTAATGATTTTGGTGGTGCTCCCAAGAGGCTCGTTTTCGCGGAGGACTGCACCTTGAAGCCAGCCAGCAGTTTTCTAATATGGCGAGTTTTATATGGCTTTTTTGGCTGCAGTCGCTCTTCTTCCGTGTTTGTGTGCACACCCGATCCGCCAGCGATCAGCGTGGACAACTGGATGTACGAGGGATTTTCCGGATGGCTGTAGTCATGTTTGTGGCTTTGGGTGTCGGGGTACTGGGCGACAGTTGGGTCCACAAGCAGGGATGCAGCTTTTGACGGAGTGGAGCTAGAGATTGGCTTCGCTCCTTGTCCCCGCACATCTGACTCAGTCCAGTTCAGGGGCTGTGACTTTGTTGACGAGTGCGCGGCTGCAGCTGTGCCCTCTGATACGGAGATAAGCGTTGATAGCTCCACGTAGTTTGGGCGCTGCTTGCATGTGGGATTTGTCTCCTCCAGGGCGTCCCTGCCTTTGGTGGGCGAGAGGCCTGTGGTGGTCGAATAAAAACTGCTGTCCGGAGAACCAGCTGGTTTCGTCGGCCTGCTTTCGGGAGCACAGGGGGATATGACCACAATCGGCTTGGTCATGAGTTTGGGGTCGTCTGGTTTAGTGCCCGGTGGAAGCCTGTTTCGTGCTTCCACTCCTGACCTGTTGTGACCAAGCTTGCGCGCGTCTAGAGGACGATCCTCAGATAGGCGCCTGATCATTGGGTTGGCCTTTTGAATGCTGCCAGCCCGCTCCAAGATTGCCTGTACGTCGGACGGGGAAGAAAGAGTAACTAGAAGTCCAAGGGTTCGCTTACTTCCCTTTTGGCGTAGCCATTCTGCGTGGAGCGATTGATCAGGCTTGCTGAGGATCGACTGTGCCAGCTTCGCTGGCGTGATTTTTCCGGAGAACGACCCCCAGATTATCAGCCTGTTTTCCCTTAGGCGTCTGTCCACTAGCGACGCTGTGGCGGTTTTTATAGCCGCGTCAGAAAGTTGTATGACTTTCTTCGCAGCCATGGGACCCGGTATGGACATCGCGAGGTATTGGTTCAGCGAGGAAAGTTCCTTGTCGACTTTCGCCCAGGTCGCTGCATTCTTAGCGCCTGAGTCCTCCAATGCCTTCGAAAGACGCTCTAATTTCGCGTCGAGTATCCCGATTAAAGCGGAACACTGGCAGTGGTCTTTCGGCATCTGCACTGGGGATTGGGTACCGTTTCGGGGGACTCTTCTCTTCGCTGCGGTATGCATTGCACCCTTGACATAGAGGCAGCTGGCACAGACAAACGGGTCAGGAGAGTTGGCTAGTCGGCTTATTTGGTCGTCCTGTAAACCCGTGCATTTGAAATGCCACCAGGCCTTGCAGGCGTGGCATTGCATACCGCGTTTGACGTTCGACGGGCAGCCATTCCGCCCACATCTATTGTGGTCTACCAATGGCTGCGGAGGGCAATCGGTATGAATTGACGTCATGTTTCGGACTAGATGTAAAATAGGTGTGCGCGCAATATAAAGGGTTATCACTCAAATGTTTTTTTAGAGTAATAAAATTCAACAATTACTCGTGTGTACTCTGGAAATAGATTGAACAACGAAAAAATTTTCCACGAATTTGCACGAGGGATAAAGGAAACCGATTTCGAACTTACCGCGCGATTTTGCGTACCGCGCGATGGAACAGAATTACTAACAGTTGTTCTCTTTAAGGTAGTTCGTCGTTGACCCAGGTCAGAGAATAAACAATCATCCAAGTGCGTTGGTCCAGAGGTCTTCTTCCGAACAGTTCCCACATATAATAGATTCCGAAAATGGTCTGCATGAGACTCGCGAATGACCGCTGCAAGCGCGAGCGAAATCAGAAGAGAGAGCCGAAGCACGTGGCTACACTTGTATTATGTAGTTTTTCGTTTCCAAACAAAAAGCTATTATGCAATTGAGGAAATACGTAGTGTTATAATGGAAGTAAAATAAAGGTACAAAACGCCACACGACAATCCACCGTGGGATGTACTTGGCTTCGGCATAGTAGGCACCGGCCGTACCGTTGTTGATACCGTACTAGGCACGCTTAGCATGTCCTAGACACCCGGAATGCATGCGAAAAAAGGGAGGAATAATTGCTTGTAGCTTTGCATCGGCGTTTATCCCATTCTAACATAGGGCCCCTATGGCCCTATGGCCTTGAGATGCTGGTTGCCCGCTCTAGGCAGCAAGACGCTAACTGTGCTACAAACAAAAACGGCTATGCGACTGACAAAATACGTATGTTCTAATGGAAGCAACGGAAGAATACAAAACATCACCAGGTACACCACTTCCCACGGCATACGAATCCGGCGGCCTTGGAAGTAAATTTCCACCAATCGGCATACAGCAACAGGTGTGCGATCATGCACGAGACAGACGTGGGATTTTAGGATTGGGCTGGTCGCTGTCTTTGTCGCACGTGTCAATTTATGATTGACAGTAGGCTGTTTTGAACTGAAGTAGCACCGGGTACGTGGATTTCACCCGGTTCATGTGCTATATAACATAAATACAATGGAAGTTGCAGCTGTCTCATGGGCCCATGATGACCGCTGCAGCCGCAGCACCGCGCTTTGCAATATGGAGCAACAGGGGACGGTGATTCGTCGAAGGTAGGGGTTCACCACAGTTTCTGTGGGTAGAAGACGGAAAGAAATTTCATGAGCAGAAGCCCAATAAGCAAATTTGAACACCACCAACACTTGCACACAAATCAAACTGGCAGACACCGTTTACTACACGATGCATATCGCTTGTCGTGCCATGAAGACAAGGACTGCTACGACTGTGACGAAATTGTTCTGCCCATATTCTGTCTCCTATCTTCTGGTAATGAGTAGCGCCATTATCGAAGCCGAACTTTCACATATTCTCCGGGTCTTCCCAACGGAATGGGTTTTGCTCAGCTGATAAATCACGGACCCGAACAGGGCCAGCTTTATCCAATTAGCACAACCACATGACTATTCCAACGCCTACCATACGTGAGATGCTCGACTCTGATGCGTACATTTCCGAATCAACCCGGGAAGGTTACCCTCTTAATGACCCATGCGGGCATTGTTGGTGTTTCTTGCTCTCGGGACGAGAATGCCCCACGGTCCGCTGTCCGGAAAGGCGAAAAGACGGGATCCGAGGCCGAGAAAACAGGCTCTTAATTTTCAGCGGTACTTTACAAGCTATCCCAACAGGATAATCCCACAAAATGGCATAATCGGAATCAAGTTACATGTGCAAGAAGGACTGACAATCTTTCGCTGGAGTCCTCCATCAGTAACTGACGGCCGAGTAACTCGTTTGGAGCACTTATCGAATCTTTGTGGTTGTCAGAAACAGAAGATAATAAGCAGACAACTGAAGGATTTTTTGTGTGCCATGGCTTAGAATCCACCACCCGACAGTGCTTCTTTGTGAGAAAGAAAGCGTTCAGCTGTAGCACCCTTCCGGTGCCTAGCTGCCATGCCACTTGAAGGAAGCACGAGGGCTGGGATACTGCCAGGTTGCCCAAGCCCAGACAGGGGAAGTCGAGTGGCGGAGGTCGGATTCGAACCACGGACCTTCCGGTCAGTAAATTCGCACTCTAACCAATTGGGCCGTCTCGCCCCTGTGCTTCTTTGTACAGCGCAGAGACGTCTTCAAAGGAATCCGGTCCATTTTACCGCCTTCAGATATGGATCGAATGTGATTCGAGCGTTTTAGATTTGTGTACTGAATTTATCAGACACATTTCTGCCAGAGCTAATGCGATTACCAAGGTATGTGAGACTCTGTACAGCCTTTAGTGGTTCTTGATCTGTAAGGTGTATATTGAGAGAGTGCAAGTTCTGAAGCGTGACTTTGAAGGTGCAAGGCGCATGTCGGAAGATAGTATGACGGTGGCCAGTTTACTCAACAGGGTTTGTGGTTTGCCTTGATATGTAAAGATGAGGACAATGTCTTCTGCGTAATCGACTAGGTTCTCACCACCAACAACTAGAAGACCCGGAATGCGCTTCATTATTTCATCGACGGTGAGGTTAAACAAGAGAAAGAGAGTGGACATCCTCGCCGGACAACACCTTTTATAGCGGAACTTTTGGAGAGTCGACCATACACTCCCACACGCCCAGTGGTATGTGAATATACGGATAGAATTATGTTCACAAACTTTTGTGGCATACCCTTTTGATCAAGTGTAGTTGACGGCACTGACCAATCGACAGAATCAAACGGACCCTTTAGGTCAAGGAACACCTAGATTGTAGGTTGTCCGTACATGCGGCATTGCTCTAACACCTAGTGGGGAGTGAATATGTGGTAGATACAACCCCTATACGGCGAAATCCCGCTTGATGCTCACGGGTTAACGTGCCACCGGAAGACGACGAAGAATCAGTGACACCAGAAGCGTTGTTACAACACAAGCCAAAATGACGCATCCGTGGTTAGCGCATTCACTACGAGTGCCCTGTTTGAAGGTAGGCACTAGTATTCATTCATCCCAGTTGTCTGAGACAGTCCCCCTCCCAGATGATGCGTTGGGTGCAGTTGTGGTTGCAGCCAGTGGAAATCTGTCTCTAGACCTCTATCAAAGACATGGTCCTCTCAGATATCCTATGTTTAGATGAGGTTTGCTGTAGTTGTTATGGTTCAACCACGCAGCGGGCAAACGATAAGATATACGGACTCTGACAATGTTCTATCCTCAGCTATGTTGCTTGATACAGACTCCTAGCACGGCGAATAGTAAGAAGACGAAAAACCTCGGACACAACTTTAATGATCCAAACAACACGCGATCAACAGGCGAATCAAAGGAAAATGACAATGCATATATATATATATATATATATATATATATTCATAGTTTGACCTTGAAAAATGCCGGAAGTTCGTTGGCACATACACTACAGTTTAGTTTTTGGGGATACTGATATCCCCAACAGTATTATACTCCAAACAGAAATTCCGGATTTTATTAGCACTTAGAATATTTTTTTTGGGTGCTCGTTGATATCTGACATCGGATCATCCGGTAGGCATCCGATTATCAGTTCTGAAGGTTTCGTTTGATTTCTGGGTCTGTCAGCTTCTCAGTGGCTAAGCGAGGCGTATCTTTTGCGTGGACCTGAAAAGCTCAATGAAAAACAACGGTGTACAAATGCGTTATCGGAATCCACGCTAGTATTCTAGCAAGAGGGGCCATCGATAACTGATGGCGGTGTGATGTATCTGGATTCTGGGCTGGTGTTTTTGTTGGGCCCCACGTTACCAAAGCGATTTCGGCTGTTGCGTAAGCGTGTACTACAAAGTTACAGTCTGTGATCGGCACCCGTCTGAAGCAGGCATTCCCCGTCGTCCCTGCTTCTCGTGTCCAATCCAAGAAATACCAACCTATCCTACCTCGGCAGTGCTTAGTGTAATCACTTGGGCGTTCATGTCACCACCAACAAAGGCGTCTGAGCTTTAAGCCCGTGCAAATTGCACCTAGAGCCCCATAGAAACTCTCGAGCTGCGTAAGCAGACAATAAACAAGGTTTTGTGGACTTCACTTTCCGGAGATTCTCTCACAGATGCTGTCAAACGAACCGCGCAGGGTCGACTATGAACGAGTACCCAATCAAGTAGAGATGCTTCCGTTGATCGCTCAATACAATGCCCACCTTGGCATATCCAGCTGCATGAGCTTCCGCATCACCAGAGGTAGGCAGCCGAAAGGGCGATAGACAGTCAGTTCACTTATAAAACTTTCATCCTGTATAGTTGATTCTGACCCTCAGCATGAATCATGTAACCTCAAGAAGTCACGTCCGAGAGGGACGCCTACACAGGTTCGGTAATGTACACATTTTCAACCGTTCGTATATGGCACCTTTGTACTAAATGAACACAAGGCAACAACCTTCGATGGGGAGGCCAGATGGACCAAGTGGTTAGAGCGCGAATTTGCTGACCGGAAGGTCCGTGGTTCGAACCCGACCTCTGCTTCTCGACTTCCCCTGTCTGGGCTTGGGCAACCTGGCAGTATCTCAGTCCCCGTGCTTCCTTCGGGTGACATGGCAGCTAGGGCCGAAAGGGTGCTACAGCTGGATGATTAATTTTTTTAACCTTCGGTGGAAAATGAATGTGTCGTTGACGCCATTGTTATCACAGATTCGTACTTAAATGGTTTCCACTCACGAGCATGTAGGATTGAAAGAACGAAATTTCTGGAGCCTCCGGTATCATTAAGAACTCGGAGCGAAACGCCGTTGACCAATCGGGAGTTGTGACACAGAATAATAAAGCTATTGAAAAATCTTGAGCTTGACCCACGCGACATTTCGAGGTTTTGGATTTACACAGTTTTTACAAACCGATTCTTTAGCAGGACACCTGTTATTGGAGTGCTTGGGGTTCCCACAAAAGTAACATGTTTGTCGTGTAGTGGCAATAACCGTTGTTTCAACATCAACAGTGGAGTAAGGGCTAGACACAGAACGAGTAACAGGCTGTCTGTGTAAGCTTGTAACTGCTTCTGCTGTACGGCAGCAACTGAACATCCAATATCGAGATTCAAAAGAATCAAGAATGCAATGGAACAAAACGGTCCAATGATAGGCTGAAATAGAGAGAAATGTTGAGCATTGAAACATAGGTTATAGCCAACAATGTGAACACGTTTTTTTGTTGACACAATCCTACTTCACGTTTGTTATGTTCTCTACTAATCAGTCAATCAACCTTGTCAGTTACACACGAAATTGAGAAGACAAAAAGCCTTGAGGAATTTATACTGCGGCAACTGAACAGCCAATATCGAGATTCGAAGAATCAGGAATGGAATGGAACAAACAGTCCAATGAAAGGCTGAAATATATAGAGAGAAATGTGAGCAATATGTTCGTAGGAAGAGTGCCTCCTAACACATCCCCTTTGAAGTCATTGTTCGTACGACTGAAGTTGTGGGTTCAGTTGCATTCGTGTGACAGGCTTTCTGATCCGGTCGGTCCATCTTCTGGGTGTACAACTTTTGAAAATTTCTGGTTCATTCATCGGCTCTGGAGATTTTGGCTTTTGAGCCAACCCAAATGTGTCGAGAAGAATCTCCAGTGGAAGAACAGGGTCGAGTGTAGGTGCCGCTGGAAGATAGGAAGCGTGTAGCTGATTGGCATGACGGACCCAGATAGAGGAGCCTACATTTACCTCATAGACAACTCTTCCGGCCCGGCGCACAATTATGCCTTGTGTCCACTTTTCCGCGCCACCACGATAGTCTTTCGCTAGCACAGATTGGCCGGGTATAAATATGTTCTTTGCAGCACCGTGATGTCGGTTGAAATGAACTTCCATATTTATGTTTCTACCGGTTGGCGAATGTGGTGTTGGACGGATGACGTCAACGGGTAAGCGGACCTTCCGGTTCATAAGTACCTCCGCCGGGGACTTACCATGTGGAGCGTTAACATTTGGTGTCGCCCTGTAACTCAGCAGAAATGTCTCGATGATTTCCGGGGTGGTCCCCTCCCCTTTGAGTTTTTGGAGTGCGCGTTTGAAAGTGTCCACAAATCTTTCCACTTGGCCATTTGATTGTGGATGAAATGGTGGTGATCGCACGTGTTGTATGGCATTTTCTTGACAGAAATCGGAAAATTTAGCGGAAGTGAATGCACTGCCGTTGTCGGAAACAATGATATTTGGAACTCCGAAGTGGCTAAACACATGTTGTAGTTTTGAAATGGTAGCCTCAGCAGTAATATGGTTCATGCTAAACACTTCTGGCCATTTGCTATAAGCATCTACTAGGATGAGATATTGTTGGCCGTTGATTGGTCCCGCAAAATCAACATGAATTCGTGACCATGGAGTTTCTGGGACAGGCCATGAACATAATTCTGTTTTTCGAGGGGATTTCGCAGATAGTTGGCATTTGGAGCACTTGCGTACAAGTTCTTCTAACTGCTTATCCATGCTCGGCCAGTAGACATAACTACGTGTTAGCGCCTTCATGCGGTTAATACCGGGATGTCCAAAATGAAATTGTTTGAGGACATCACTCCGTAATTCCGGGGGCACAATTACTCGTTCTGCGAAGAGTAAACAACCATCAACCTCGGAAAGTGAGGATCGACGTTGGTAGAACGGTTGAAGTTGTTTATCGGAACATACTGCAGGCCATTGTGTGCGGTGAAAATGGAGTACATTTTGAAGTAACGGATCACGAGCAGTGGCGTCGCGAACCATGGCGGAAGTAACTGGGAGTGCACGGATTGTAGTAGCAAGCACTGCGTTAACTTCTGGTTCCACCGTTATCGAGGCAACAACAGCATCCTCGGGTTGTTGACGTTGAGAATCCATGAGTCTTGATAATGCATCAGCTTGGCCAATAGCATCAGTAGACTGGTACTTGATGGAGAAGTCATAGCCCAAAAGCATTGTAGCCCAACGTTGCAAACGGTTGGCTGTGTAAACAGGGATGCCTTTCTTGGATCCGAAAACGGCGAGAAGGGGCTTATGGTCAGTGATGAGCGTGAAATGACGTCCATAGAGCATTTTGTGGAACTTCTTGATGGCGAAGATTATTGCTAAAGCTTCTTTTTCAATTTGACCATAATTGCGCTCGGTAACTGTTAGGGATCTAGCTGCGTGGGCAATTGCTTTTTCGTTTCCGTCGGGGAAAACGTGAGAGATGACAGCTCCAATACCATAGTTGGATGCGTCTGAAACAACAGTAATGTCCAGGGCTGGATTGTAATGTGTGAGTAGTAGATCAGAGCTGAGAAATGACTTTACTTTGTCAAAAGCGGACTGGCACTGATGTGACCAGTTCCAAGGCACATCCTTTTTTAGAAGATGATTAAGTGGTTCACGGACACGGTGCATGTCTGGCAAAAATGAACTGTAATGGCTTACTAAACCGAGAAAGGAGCGCAAGGTTGCTAAATTCGTCGGTGCTGACATTTGTTGTATGGCAGAAATATTTTCTGGGTCTGGATGACGACCATGTTCGTCAAAAATAAATCCAAGATATTTGATAGAAGTGAGAAAAAATGCGCACTTCTCTGCACGTAGACGAAAACCATATTGTTGAATCCGTTCGAGTACGCAATGTAAACGATGCAGAAGTTCTTGACTAGAACCTGTAAGAATGATGTCATCCAAATAAGCAGCAACTCCTGATAGACCGTTTAGCATGGCATCCATTGTTTGTTGAAATATTGCTGGTGCAGATTTTACCCCAAATGGCAAACGGTTAAATTGAAACAAACCGCGATGTGTGTTAATTGTCAGAAGTTCTTTGGAGTCATCAGAGACTTCTATCTGAAGGTAAGCATCAGCAAGATCCAGTTTTGCGAAACATCTTCCACCATTGAGCTTGGTGAACAAATCTTCTGGTACCGGCAATGGATATTGGTGAGAGTCTAACACGGCGTTTAATCCAGTGGAATAATCAGCACATATGCGCACCTTGCCATTTGCTTTTTTGATGACAACAATGGGAGCTGCCCATGATGAATGGTTTACTGGCTGGATAACTCCGGATTGCTGGAGACGAACAAGTTCATTCTCCACAGTTGCGAGAGCAGCAAATGGCACGGGACGCTTCGGTCTGAAAATTGGTGTGGAAGCAGGTTGGAGTTTGAGGCTTGCCTTGGTTTTGGTACAGCATCCAAGGCCACTTTGGAAGACATCGTTGAATTTTGTCTTCAGTGTGTTAGTAAAGTGTTCTGCAATGTCTGAGGAGGATGAAAATTTCAGAGTACTGCACACAGATGATAAAGGTACACTGAAAAGGTCAAGTTTCTCGATCCAATCGAGTCCGAGTATGTTTAATTTCGGACAATCGGTGAGATAGCACGTTCCTGAGAAGTGCACATTGTTGAATAACACATCACAAGACAACTTGCCTGTTAGTTTTAAAGTGCTGCCAGAGGCGCTTTTGGCCCGATGGTTCGTGGAGGATAAAACAGGTTTCCCAATTGATTCCCAAACTGAACGTGATATTAATGTAATATCCGAAGCTGTGTCAAGCTGCAAACGGATCGGGAAATTGTTGATGGAAACTGTTATGTATTTCCTGCGGGATTCAAATTCAACTTGAAACGTAGCAAACAGAGAATTGGATTGTATTCGTTGCTTGTACGTCCGCCTTTTGATTGAGTCTTTCATCGGACTGTTATCGTTCTTTGGGTTTAATGGTGATTTGGCATTGTGGGTACGGCAAAAGCCTTCTTTATGGCCCCAACGATGGCATGCTTGGCACTGATGTTTCTTGAATGGACAAAAACGTGCATAATGCCATTCACCACATGACCAACATGATGTTGGTGGCTTTTTTCCAGGAGTGACAGCGGTTCGCTTCAATGTCATGACGCTGCTGGAAATAGGCGATCGCGACTTTTGCTGTACCATTGCGGTATCATGTTTGAGATTGCGCAAGCGCTGGCATTCTGTGGTGAGGTCTTTTACAGTAATGTCTTTTTCGTGCTCAAGTTTGGATAGCAATCGCGTGCGAATATCTGATTCCTGAGAAGATTGAAGTCCAGCGACAAAAATGAGGCATTTGAACTGATCTTCTGTAAGCGATTGCAGTTGGAATTTCTCACATTCGCGATTAACGATACCGGCAAAAGTAACGTAATCGTCGGCCTCACGCTTGGCCAACTTGAGACATTTGTATCGGACATTAAAAAGTGAATGTTGGTCACCAAAAAATTTCGCGAAGTTGTTCCACCGTCTGCGCAAAAGTCAAATCTTTTGGGTGTTGTGGAAGGATAAAGTTGGTGAAACGGTCGTGTTTGAGGGTTCCAAGTTTCCGTACCAAGAGACGGGATTTCCACGCATCATCTTTACCGGTTAACTCATTCAAGAAAGTATCCTCCCAACGGCTGTACCACGAATCAAAGGTGAGACCAGATGCTGGCTCATGGTGAAATTGAGTTTTGGTGCAGTAATGGAATCCGCAAAGGATAGTGAACTTTGAGATGAAACTGAAGTTTGGAGATTGATGACTTGAGTGAGAGACTGGATAAGTCGCAATTGCGACTGTTCAAATTGCGCTTGTTGTTGTTGAAGGATTGATTTCAAATCCTCAGCTGAAATTGACATTCTTGGGTTCGTGAAGAGTTCCCGTCGCCAGTGTTATGTTCTCTGCTAATCAGTCAATCAACCTTGTCAGTTACACACGAAATTGAGAAGACAAAAAGCCTTGAGGAATTTATACTGCGGCAACTGAACAGCCAATATCGAGATTCGAAGAATCAGGGATGGAATGGAACAAACAGTCCAATGAAAGGCTGAAATATATAGAGAGAAATGTGAGCAATATGTTCGTAGGAAGAGTGCCTCCTAACAACGTTTATACTTTTAAGTCTGACCACAAGACTAGTGCCGCCCTTGTATTCACGAGATGAGGCGAAATGACTCAAGTGGTTAGTGCGCGAATTAACTGACTAGAATGTCCGTGGTTTGAACCCGCTCACTGCTTCTCGGCTTCCCCTGCCTGGGCTTGGGCAACCTGGCAGTATCCTAGCCCTGGCAGCCCAGCCATCATGCCAGGCACCGAAAGGGTGTTACAGGAGCAATTTTTCACTGGAAAAACATCATGTGCGAACGCCACCTCTTAACTACCTGCAAACAAAAGTCCAGTCAAAATTTTGGCCAGTTCATCCAAAAACTGAGGTCGTCTGATAAAGATTGCGAAATCAAAACAATATTTGCTGAGATACTCAAACGAAACAGATCGATACCTGGAAAACCGGACCACAGTCGATCGCCATTCCGGATAAACTGCTAACCCGGCATGAATTAGACCTAGACACAGCTTAGAAAGCCATACGAGATCTCAAACTTGCGCAGAAGCAGTTACAAGCTTACACAAACAATCTGTCAATTCTTCCTTCAGGTAGCTTAGCAACTGGACACCGGAAGGGTGTTACAGCTGAGCGATTCGCCTAATCATCTTGCCGATTGAAATCAATGGGTGCTGGGTCAATCCTGCTGATGGTATCTTGTCTCAATGTGGTTCTCAGATGCGTTTGTTTCACTGGTTTTGGAAGGTATGGACTCATCCCTCTTAACAATTTTCTCTAGAGACAGTAGTCTTCACGATAGGCCCCTAGCCGTCATCTTTCTCTTCACTTTTCACTGTAGCCTTTTTCGTTAGTTGTAGTTCCGTTAAGCACCAGCTTCGACTACCAGTTCATCTTAGGATTTCTAGATTCTGTTCTAGATCTTTCGGGACGAGATGGTTCAGTGTTTCGAGCACGAATTTACTGACCGAAAGGTTTGACCCACCCCCTGTATCTCGACTTCTGTCTAGGATTGGGTAACGTGGTATTATCCCAGCCCTCGTACTTCCTTCGGGTGGTATGGTAGCTATGCAACTGAAAGATTTATTATTTATTATTTAGATCTTTCGGTGTTGTACTGCGTTTGTGTCATATCAATCATTTGTAGAGGTTTTCTAACCGAGCATTGATTTGAATACGATGTTTTTCAGGTTGAAATTATGTACTTGTTTGTTGTTTTATTGATCACGTGCATTTCCTCTCACGGAGAAGACGGTAAGTTTCCAACTCTCTCGAACACTACATATTTCCACATCCAGCTACCCTAAATGACACGATTTTCATTCCCACGCACGACTGGCAAGTCGTTCAACCAGGACAGCAACTGCCTCCCTCCCTGCATATCCGGCATGATCTCAAGAAGGTATTACCNTTAATGGACCCGGAAGAGCGTACAAGTGAAAACTTGCCGTCACTGATCAGCAGAACAGATAATACAAGCGTTTCTTCCGTAGCAGGGAACGATTCTTCTTCTAGCAAATCTGATTCCAACCCATTTTTATTACCCTACATAGAGGAGGAGCTAGACGAGGTTTGTATTATCTTGTTGGTTATGCTGTATCATAGTCTCACATTCAACGCATCAAATCCAAGTTCCGATCTTACGAGGAATTGAAGGCTGATTTTCAAAAGATCAACGCTCAAGTGAAGATGGACTTCGAAATCCTAATGGAAATAATGGAATCGCTTAATAAGTCTGATATTCCCGATGAACGGCTTCCATTTCTTTTGGAGGACTTATCGTACTTGTTGCACCAGGTACGATTTCTCTTCATTTTACTAAATTCCGATCAGGTTGATAATGGTCGACTGTTCTCCGAGAACGAGGGTTTCAACTTACTGCGGAGATTTATGACACATCCAAATATTACCATTCAAAAGCAAGTGCTCTCCACGATGAGTGCTGCTATTCAAGGGTGAGTTGCTTCATCGCCAGTGTCGTCAGTCTGGTTTCCGAGTGAGAGCCCTTTATGTGTATATTCTGGTTTCTCGGATGAGTATGCCGCTTCTGATTTCAATGCAGGTGTCTAGGTGTGGGCGCCCTGGGAGTATCCCAGCCCCCGTACAACCATGACCTACACAACTAACAATATTCTCATGCCACATCGGCCGTCGCGTGGTGCCATCAGCCGGTCCCCTCCTCACCCACTCTTTTTCTCTTCTCTTCACTGTAGGGCTATGGTTGTACGGCAGTGAAGCATCAGTGCCAACACCGATGTTGCTGTCATTGATGTTGATGATGCAGGTGATCATTTTAGCTGTATACAAAGGCGCTTGTGTCCCCGCTCTAATGCACCGTAACTATCTAGTATGTTTAGTGATTTTCCGTCTCACCCACGTGGTCTGTGTGTCTGTTATGGCTTAAAAAAATCGTTCAGCTGTAGCGCCCTTTCGGTGCCTAACTGCCATGCCACCCGAAGGTTGCACGAGGGCTGGGAGACTGTCAGGTTGCCCAAGCCTAGACAGGGGAAGTCGAGTGATGGAAGTCGGGTTCGGACCACGGACCTTCCGGTTAGTAAATTCGCGCTCTAACCACTTGGGCCATCTCGCCCGCAGTCTACAAAACACAAACCCTCAGATTGAACTTTTTTTTCCATCTAATTTGCTACACAAATAGCGAAGAAAACGGAATTTCGGAGCTATATGGTCGTAAAGTTCCGCTGCGCTTTCCGTGGTTGCCACCTAACACACAGTCCCGTTACTTACCATTTTTCGATGTTGCGTATAAAGAACAAAATTAAACTCAGATAATCTAACTCCATCAATTGATAGAGCTAAAGGATGTTTTTATGCTGATTCGGCAGACTTGTCACTGTGGACCAAGTACTCCTACCAGTTGATTGTGAATGCTCGTTCGGGTGATGTCTGGGATTAGGCACGAGAATCTTCGCAACGGTAGACTCATCCCGCAGTTTTGTATTGATACTGAAATCCTCGACCTATGTTTTCGTCCCTTACAGCGAAAACTTTGAGCCTTTAACGAAGGTTTCTTATCTCCTTGAATGCTCTAGAGAACCACAGCTGTTCCCAGCTAGCCAAGTTTCTTGAGAAGACTGCAAATCCCTTTCGTATAAACTCACATGCCAAAAGTCGGTTACACTTTCATCCTTGTCACTTCGGTGGGCTAGTTTTTTCTAAATGGATTTCGTTTGCTTATATGTAGAATGTAATAATCGAACATGTTGGCGCACGACAGATTATCTTTCTATGCTGTATCCCAACCAACACCTGGGAGGACCTTGATTGTCTATCTTCTAGGCTAGTGCATTTTGGTATGCTACTGGAGGCTATCTTGACCGTTTTTGTTACGGTCTGCCTGGGAGTTTGTGCGCATAGAGGTTGACTCTGAAGCATACGCTGTGAATGCTTATCGTCATTAGCACAATATCTTTGGGGGAAAACTACTGTTGTTTTTTATTGCGTTGAATAACGTACTTTGTATCACAACCCATAAAGCTGTAGAAAATCCGTACCGAACGTCATATCCTTCTGCACTGATCGAACTGTCTAAGAGTATCACGGGGGCTACGTCTGCTGCAGCTCCTCCATCTGAGTAGCAATGGCGATGATTTACCGAGTAAGAATTTAAATTTGATAATGCGGTTTCTCGTGACACTTCATTTCGTATGTCTCATTTGTTGATTCAGGAACTCCGATGTTAAAATTGTCGCACTACAATCTGGGCTGTTGGACATGCTCTGCCTCAAACTGAGAAACTGTACCGATTCTACATATCCTCCAGATGAATCTGTCACCCTGATAGCGAGTGTTTTAACTACGCTGAGTGCTTTGCTGCGAGACTTTCCGTCTGCTCAGAAGTATTTCTTTTCTACGGACCGTGCCATACAACCGTTACAGGCTGGCTTCGATTTGCTGGCAACGTTGTTTGATTACAAGGTGGACGGGGAGGAATTACGAAACAAAATGTCACGCATACGTATTCAACTTCATCTCTTCGTCTCGGACTTGGTTTTGGAAAGGGTTAGTTGTTTCAGATTGTTTTTCTTCAGTTCATCATCCAAGAACATTGGTTGGGTGCTTCAACCGATGATTCACCGCGGGTGCCACTGGTAGATTTCGTTGGTCTTTGTGGGCTTGTGAGTGTTGCGACAATTTGTTGGGGTAGGGAATGTGGGTGAGGTCAAGTGGAATTCAGATGATGAATACTCTTCTTTCTGATAATCGCACACCAACACGTGTCAGCTCAACTGATCCAAGACCGTTCTCCACACGGTCGTCAGCTCCACACTGGGATGCTTGATTTCTGCCGCCTCGGCTGTCAGTCTCCGTGACTCGGACCAAAGTCCTCGCCTCAAAACCTCAACATTTTCTAAATCTCTTTTGTTTCCCGTGTCCAGTGCGTGTTCCACATTTTCCGAGTCTTTTAGTAACGCGCGATATTTATTCGCGTTTCTCAAAGGCTCGGTTATTTATATTTATTTATCATATAGACAGTGCATTCGTTACACTTAATTTTGTAGACACAGTTCCTGGTTTTGTTTGCCAGGAGGCCTTCCTTCAACTGCACCAGTGCAGAGCGCTGAGTGTTTCCTCTCTGGAAATCTACTCTTATGTTAGCCATGTGTAGAGTCCCTCGAATGACTTCCGATGTCCTCGGTTTATGTGGAATAACAATAGTCCCGATCCATTCCCTTTTGAGTTCGCTACCGATACCAACACCCTTCGCGATTGACGCCTAATCAAACTATCCGGATATCCACTATCCTGATTCTTGTTCTTTAATTTGGGTCGCTGTTCGATCAGTTTCTTCTGTGCGCAGGGCTTTTATACCCCTAAACATTAATGAAGCAATACTGGCGAATACCGACTTTGGATGGGCAGACGAGTGCCCCCAGTGTCAGTTGGTTTCTGGTACACTGTGGTCTTTAGTTTTCCCTCGACCTTATGCGTCGTGCAGTCTGCTGCAGTTAGCATAGAGTTACTAATTCTTGATTCCAAATTCAACGGAGTTTGGTGTAAGGTTGTCTTTCTTCCACACATGTTCTAGTTTTAATCTGGTAGCCCGTTCTTCGTGACATGGTTTGTTCAGAAACCTTTGCTTGGCGTAATAGATTTGTCTCCTAGTCGTTTCCATTTCAGGGTAACCAGATAACGTGACAGCGGTGTCCTTTATTGTCTAACTTTACCGGACAGTTGTTTCAATAGCTTCATCTATTTCCCATCCTTACAGACTAACGCAAAACAAAGGGCTTCTTTGCCATCAGAACAACATAACAAACGACTGGTGAAATTGTATTCCGAGTGAGCTGTTTCTTAAGTATATTTCCTCAGAATGATTTTTCATTTGCCTACCAGTTCCACCACAACAAACTACTCTTCATGATTGTTCTGCCGCCTTTTTTGGTGTTATTTTTCTTTAGAGAGTTAAGCAATTACTGATTAGTTGTGCTTCACTCCTATCCATAACTAGTATTTTCTGATGAAACCAAGTACCATGTGATTTTCGTGGTATGGCCGTCATCCCATAGATGTCTTTTTGACTGCGGGCCACCTGTTGAAAGGAGGCAATTTTCCTTTCCTCAAAGTGCCTGTGTGCTGCACTCTACCATCAGTGTCAACGCTGGTGTTGCCGTCTTTGATGGTGATAGCATTTTTTTTACACGGAAACTTGGCGTGCGACTCATCACGTACCCACTTCTAGTTTATTATGACGGACTCCTACTGGCTCCAAGAGTATCGTGTAGTAGTACTGCCGATGCTCGGCAAATCTCTTGGAAGTGATTGTTCTAGAAGACATCTGTTTAAGAATTTGCCGTTTGTGCAAGTATTTCTTTGTCGCTGAACCAGTATCTCGACGTTTATCGTTTGCGAATGGATTTTCTAGGTAGGGATCGGTTAATCTTGCCCAGTCGTCTACCGCCAGGACGCCCAGGTCTATACAGAAGCAAGCCTACCGGAACCACCTACTGAAGTCTTTCGGACAAGACGTCTTCTGATGTTGACTCTTACTCGAAAGTACTGTCTGAAACCTTGAAAGATGTTTGGCGCTTTGCTTGTGTGGCACAACCAACTTGATCTCAAGCAACATTCTAAAATTGTTCGAAGCTAGGATACGTATTCCTCCTAGTTGAGTATACAATACCGCTAGGTGAACTGTCAAACTTCAGGTGAAAAATAGCATCTGTGTGGATCTAGAAAGCTGAAGAGATGAGGGAGGCGAGAAAGCCTGTGAATATGCGTAAACCGTTCCAGCTGATACGCGGAATGGGTCCTAAAAAGCCTCCGGTGAGAAAAACAATCGCAGGTAAGAACAACTCGGGTATGGATTGAACACTTTCAAGACCGATTCAGCTGGTCACCTTCAGTTGCTCGGCAGGATTCCGAACCGGCAGTGCAACCCTGGACAGTTAAGTTGGGACCTCCGGAAAATTCGAAAATAAGCGCATGTCTTTTGACTTTCAAGCATCACCGAGCGGTTGGTGCTGATGATTTCTCAACCGCCCTGTTCGAAGGTGGTGAAGTGGTCAGTCGGTGCCCAATCTGAACGGAAAAGAACGTCCGAACCATCTGGGGATAGGTCGATAGTAGTGTCCATCCTCAAAAAGGGTGTTCGCAGGGAGCTTCGAGTCCAAAGAGGAATAATCCCAACTCCCGCTTTGCATCTCCTTTTTTACTTTATCTTACAAAGGCGCGTGAAAATGGGCATCGAAAGCTGAAAGCAGCACTGTAGCTTGCGAGGGGGCTGTTTGGACTACATCTTTGTACTCCGTCAAGTGCTAGAGCAGTGTTATGTGTATACACGCCCAATGTTGATGTTCCTTTACTTGAAGGGTGCGTTTGTTTCTGTTAATGGTGGATGGTTTCTTCGTTTCTGTGACCTTTCTGGGGTCCTGAGTCACAGAAAGCAGTTGGTCGAACTTACGGATCTGCCTATCCTTGCATTGCCGGCCTTGCGTAAGCTTCACTTCTGGGGTTTTGGTGTTGAGTCATAGAAGGTCAACTCACCCAAGATCTTCAAACCGGAATCTCAACCGCCGACTTCCAGATGCTCAACACCAAAGCCACAGAAGTGAAGCTTATGCAAGGCCGGCAATGCAAGGATAGGCAGATCCGTAAGTTCGACCAACTGCTTTCTGTGACTCAGGACCCCAGAAAGGTCACAGAAACGAAGAAACCATCCACCATTAACAGAAACAAACGCACCCTTCAAGTACGGAGAGCGTTGAACACACTGAGACAGGTAGATAGTATTGTCATTACCAAGGCCGATAAAGGTAAAGCCACAGTAGTGATGAACAAGAGCGGCTATCTTCGAAAGGTCAGGCAACACACCGATGAACCCTATCGACAAATTACCGGTAGCAGTATTACTTCAATAATGAATAAGAGTAAGGTTGAAGTTGGTAGATATTTAAGATCCGTAATAAACCATTTAGGGCAAGATAAGTGGTATCGGTTGTATCCGAAAAGTGCGATTCAACGGCGACTGTACGAACTGCCAAAAATCCACAAGGCTCATGTCCCGATAAGGCCAATAGTGGATGGTATAGGCTCGCCAACACATGAACTGGCCAGATTCTTAGCTGGTATATTAAAACCGCTCACGGGGAAATCAAGCACCTTCATCAGGAATTCGTACGACTTTACAAGCAAGGTCGCAGGGATTCCTTTGAGGATGGACGATTCCTCGTGAGTTTTGACATAATCTCAATGTACAAAAACATCGCTAGGGCAGATGCTCCGGAGGTGGATAAGGTTGTTACTGGCAGACACGACACTCAGGGAATGGACACAGCTCTCGCTGGATGAACTAGTTGAGGGAATAAGAGTGTGTTTGAATCTTGATCACTGTTTTTGACACAACTGTTTGCTCACAAGAACAAGTTCTTGCAATGGGATCCCCAATATCCCCAGTTTTAGCTAGTATTTAAATGGAGGACTGCGAACAAATAGCCTTGGCCAGATATCATTGTCCACCGAAAGTTGTTTGGCGTTGTGTTGACGACACCTTTGTTGCAACCAAACGAGATCCCGATAGTTTAAATCCACACATCAAGTTCAGCATGGAAATAGAGTTCACCTCGGACACATTACCCTTTCTGGACTGTATAACACATAAGATTGGTGGAAAATTAAAAACGACTACCTACCAGAAACCAACAGATACAGGAACCGTCTTAAGCTACTCATCAGCACATTCAAAGTCCGTGTGCACCAGTATTGTCTCACCGATGTTTCGTCGAGTCAGAGCGCTGTGCACAGAAGAGATAGTCCGAACGGCAGCTCATATCGAGAATGCCAACAGACTTCAAGAAATAGGATACCCAGTGAGTTTGATTAGGCATCAACTAAGAACGATATTAGCTCCAGTATCTAGACCCAGTATGGAGTGTATTGACACAGCAGTCATTCCGTTTAAAGCAGGAACATCGGAGGTTATTCGAAGATTGTTGAACTTCGCTAACGTTCGATTAGCTTTCCGGAAGGGAAAAACGCTGCGCTCAGTTTTGGTGCAGTTGAAAGATCCCTTGCCAGTTGAAGGGACTAGGGACTGTGTGTAAAAAATCAACTGCAACGATTGGTTTAAGGTTTACATTGGGGAAACTACCAGGGAATCGAACACCACAATTGGTGAGCACAAATGAAGGATACCAGAAGAATACCAAACACTGGTCAAATACTCAGCAATGGTGGTACATGTCTTAGACACGGGACAGAATGGATCTGGAGAATGTGAAAGTTTCAACACGGGACTGCGATTCACACCACAGCGGCTAATAGCTGAGGCGGTGGAAATTACTAGGCTTCACAGG
>NW_008751697.1:1336905-1425841 GCF_000715545.1 Opisthorchis viverrini | reverse complement strand
TGCCAACAGACTTCAAGAAATAGGATACCCAGTGAGTTTGATTAGGCATCAACTAAGAACGATATTAGCTCCAGTATCTAGACCCAGTATGGAGTGTATTGACACAGCAGTCATTTAAATTAAAGCAGGAACATCGGAGGTTATTCGAAGATTGTTGAACTTCGCTAACGTTCGATTAGCTTTCCGGAAGGGAAAAACGCTCAGTTTTGTTTTGGTGCAGTTAAAAGATCCCTTGCCAGTTGAAGGGACTAGGGACTGTGTGTAAAAAATCAACTGCAACGATTGGTTTAAGGTTTACATTGGGGAAACTACCAGGGAATCGAACACCACAATTGGTGAGCACAAATGAAGGATACCAGAAGAATACCAAACACTGGTCAAATACTCAGCAATGGTGGTACGTGTCTTAGACACGGGACAGAATGGATCTGGAGAATGTGAAAGTTTCAACACGGGACTGCGATTCACACCACAGCGGCTAATAGCTGAGGCGGTGGAAATTACTAGGCTTCACAGGGTGAATAAAATCGAGGGTGTGGAACTGGCGAGCGAATGGAAAACGGTCTTAGATAAGCCGAGTTGACACGTGACTGTGGTAGAATTATAAGCAAAAGCTTGGGGTGGGGGTGGAAATCCCAACCCGGTCAAAGGTCACAGCATCCCTCCTACACACTTTCTTAGCGTTTCAACACGGGACTGCGATTCACACCACAGCGGCTAATAGCTGAGGCGGTGGAAATTACTAGGCTTCACAGGGTGAATAAAATCGAGGGTGTGGAACTGGCGAGCGAATGGAAAACGGTCTTAGATAAGCCGAGTTGACACGTGACTGTGGTAGAATTATAAGCAAAAGCTTGGGGTGGGGGTGGAAATCCCAACCCGGTCAAAGGTCACAGCATCCCTCCTACACAACTTTCTTAGCACTAGCTCACCCACACAGACTAACAGAAGGTTCAAATGAAGTTCAAGGGGAATTACAAATGAACCGAACCAGAAGACCTGGACCCTAAGCTGGACCCAAGCACGTAGGTTTCCCCATCGGCCCAACACTTGTTCACCCACCCTAACACACAAAAATCCCTCGGCCGACACCCAACAGAGATTTAGCTTGACTTAGCTAAGTGGTTCTCCTTCCGCCTTTAATCTCGACCAACCTCGGGACCTAGTCACTTGGCCTGACGAAGCTTTTGTGTCAAAAGCGAAACGTTGCCCAGCAATAAATCTACCTTTTGTCACCGAACCTTTTCGAGAACGATGATCACTCAATCGGTTCCAAGGTGTAGTTGCCTTTGGAATTCCGGTCAAGATGACTCAGCTGTTAAAAAACATACTGACCGGAAGGCTCCTGGTTCGAATCCACCTCCGGCATCTCAATGACCCCTGTCGAAGCAATCTGACAGGATCCCTGCGCTCGTGGTTCCTTTGGCTGTTATGGTAGGTAGACACAGAAGGAGTACCACAACTGAACGACGACTTTGGAAGCCGTGGAAACGATATGTGGTTTAAAGCCACTACTCTAGGTAATGGCAAACCTGCCACCACATTGAGTAGTATGAACTAGCATAACAATCACAGCCGCTGTTGCCATTAAATGATTCGCAACCAGTTAAAATGATTTCACCTTGATTTCCTAAGTAGCGTTGATTTGGTTATGACGTCGCCCTCGTTTCAAAAAGTAGACAGCTGACGTCGTAGCGAGAGTGAACTGTGTGGTAACTTGACTGTTTTTTAGCGGATGATGAAGCTAATATGTTTGTAATACAGACAATAGTATGAATTGATTGTTTAGTATACAGGGGACTCTGCAGCTCCTCTGCCATAGACCACTTTTCGAGCTCAGGTCTTATCCATTAAACCATCAGGAGCTCAGTGCGTACACGTGAATAATTATTCGGTTTGTGGGTCTTCGTCTCCTTGTTTCAAATAGGTAACGGTTTGACGCAACTTTCGCAGTTCCGTGGAATCATTTAAGCAAGGACAACGTGATTCGAAATTTGCTTCCAGGTTGTTTCTGCTTGTTCTTGATTTATGCTGAATGTGGGTGAAAGTTGAATCGACTTTGCTGATTGATTGTGACCAAGTATAGTAGTTACAGTCAACAGACACCCGGCACTTTCTGGGATTGAACTATCGGGCGCTTACCTCAGTACTTCCACTGAAGTGACTGTGTGCATTTGAAAGGTACATGGTCTTTTAATATTATCTGAAGTAGGCGGACCTGACAAGTTTTTTTAGCGCGTCGAATCATTTGCATGTCGCTTTCTTGGTACTTGGTATGTGCACTACTTGAAGCGTGATGAACAGATACTGCTAAGTTCAGACAGATGATAAAAGATAATCGTTCAGCTGTAACACCCTTTGGTGCCTAAGCCACCGAAGGAAGCACGAGGCCTGGGATACTGCCAGGTTGCCCAAGCCTAGACGGAGAGAGGTCAGGTTCGAACTACGGACCTTTCGGTCAGTAAATTCGTGCCCTAACCACTGAGCCATCTCACCTCAACTTCAGATAGGGATGAATCCGAAGCCCTGAACTTTCAGCTAGCAGCTCTGTTAATCACTAACTCTTTTTTTGTTACATGAAAAAGTGAAGTTAAGGGGGGAGGGCGTGGTGTATCTCCAACACAGAGCATTCACTGTAAACAACAAGAAAACCACACAAAGCACATGATTCCTCGTGGTTTCAGGAGACGAAGACTAAGAAGGTGCGGTAGAACAGAAGGTAGTGTTATTATTTGGTTGTTTTGGGAAGGGACGAAGATCAACAGAATGTTCGGATAGATGCTTGGATGCATTAGCTACATTTTCGGTGACAAGCGGAATGAGATTATGAACATTACAACCAAGCTCCGGAGAACACTTACCGTGATAGTTGCGGTAAAAAAGGCTCAAAGGTTCTATTCCCCGTCGATATGCGATGGACTGCATGTTGTCAGTCAGCGGTGCATCGTCGACACGACACTTGTCTACTGTATTCACTCCGATAAGCCAAGGTTGGTTGAAAATTCGCTGACGCAGCCACACGGACAGTGCTCAAGGGCTGCCTGATGCTGGGCTTCGAAGGTGGAAAAATTTGCCTCCAGTGCAAGCAGAAACCAAGGCGTGATCTCTGCCCTGGGTATCACCACAATATAAACACCAGAAAAATCACTCATGATACTCATTAGTGGCGTTTACGGTCTTCAGTTGTTGTGAACATGTGCTGCATCAGTCCAAATGGTGATGTCGACATTGTCAGCCCATTTACACTTTGCTAATACTATGACAACACCGACCCGCAATGCAGTAACTAGCAAACCGGAGGTTCTTACTCGCCAAAATCCTTCAAGCACCTGTTTCAGTAACAGACCTTTGCAAGTGTAGGGTTGCTATGTCGATATTGGTAAATAGACTGTCTTCTTACTGTTATGGCACTATCGAACGGACCTGACCTTGGCCCAGTAGATTCGTTAGTGAAGCTTGGCGACCAGTTGGCTAGGATGCCCCTGTGGACGCACTGTGTGGCGTACTACTAGATCGACGTTTTGGGGGCTAAGTGAATGGGATCATGATTTATCATTTTCGGCATCCAGGTCCGACTCCCCGGGGGCCTTCAGCTGGACTGCCTGCTTCCACCATGATAACCCCTGCATAAGATGTGCTGATTCCTCCTGCGAATCGACCTCTGTCAGCAGTTGTATTTTCTATTGTATTAACTAAACATGAGTAATACAATTTAGGCATGTTTATCCTAACTCCGTTTTTCTTCCTTGCTACTCGTTACCTGAGTCTTTGTTCCTACTAAAGTCTGCTTACTCTCTAGCTACTGATGTAAAAATGTTGTTGCCTGCCCATCTTCGCTTGCAATTGTGTATTGAGTCTACCAATTTAAAGTGTCCACTCCGACGGAAAATGCTGCCGACTGGGGATCGAACTCTGAACCCCTCAGATGACGGATGAGCACGCTATCCACCTCACCAACAGAGCTGCCCTGTAATCATTACTTTTGTATTGTGTCTTATCATATATTCTTCTTAAGAATCCTTTCAAACGGGCCTAAGCGCGCATTCTGCTTTGACACGTGATGCGTGTTGCCGTGTCGCGTCATAGGCTACAGATTGCAAGTGTAATTAAGTTTCGCCGAATTCACTCGATACTCATTTTCCAGACAACTTCCCTTACCTCCCGAACGTAGTGACCGTCTCTGCGTTGGTTTTTATATCTATATACGATCTATATACACTGCCTGATTGCCCGTATCCGTACGTTTGTATATCATTTGGTACTTACTAGCTATTGCCTTCAGAAAGCCCTGTCGGCTCACTGTCCTTTTTTCTGCTTCAGTCGTTTGCGCTATTACTGACTGTAGGTTCTGGTCAATTCATTCGTTCATAGAAGCAGTTCTCAATACAGCATCTACTGCCCTCATCCTTCTGGTCCCACTGCCTACTGAATATGAGCTGCGTATAGTCCAATAGCTCAAATCGTCCTGTAAGATTCTTCGCTGACCGGATCCTATAAGTTGCTTCAGCAATGAAGCTATTAGACACATTTAGGTCGCAGATCTGGTTTAACTATCTCAGAAGTCGCCTGGCTATGTAGTATTGAACAACACTAGTATAGCAATGTAGCGTAGTGTGCCTTAGTTGGCGCACGTAATATATTTGAACGCACGCAGCTCTTAAGTGGCAAATCAGAATTTAAACTGTGTTCCACGGCAAGATTAGTCTTTTTGACTTTCACCTAAATCGTTCCGTTGAGTAGTGAGGTGCCAAGAAACTGACGAAAAAGACGAAATGCATTATTGACACAAACACGATGATATGAAGTACACTTCGACGAAAGCCCATATTGTCAGTTGTTTTTAGTCAGCACTTCACTCATACGTATTTATGCAAGCCCGTAGGTACGGAGACCAATGAAGTCCAATTCCTCCTTTGTGGAATTTAAACCAAAGTAATCAGAAACCAAGCAGTGAAGACATTCACCAAGGCACTGCAAAAGTCAGTGAAAATGATTCGGTTGTCACGTTGGTTATACAATACCTACTGTGCTTATATACAGAACTGTTCATCTGAGAAACAGCTGTTCGGCGTATCTGTTAGTATTTGTACTTTGTGATTCAGAGTGGATACATGCTGAGTTTACCCTGCCAGATAGTCATCCCTTTCGGTTCGGGAGCGAAACGTGTGAAATATAGGCGTAGGCGAACGCGTTCACTATCGTGGTGCTTTTGGTTATAACCCACAATGCAAACCTGACTTATTTTACGACGCGAATTGCATGCAGGAATCTCCAACTCATTATTAACTGTCATTGGACGAATGCAACATTGTGTCGGTACACAGAATGAAGAAGCCTAGGGACGTATTGTAATAACAGTTTGCACATACTTCCTGTTGTGACCAAATCGACACCAAATCAAGGACTGAGGCACGTACACGTTCAGCTGTAGCACCCTTTCAGTGCCTAACTGCCATGCCACCCGAAGGTTGCACGAGTGCTGGGATACTGTCAGGTTGCCCAAGCCTAGACAGGGGAAGTCGAGAGGCAGAGGTTGGGTTCGAACCACGGACCTTCCGGTCAGTAAGTTCGCTCTCTAACCACTTGGGCTATCTCGCACGTACACACAAACACGCCAGGTCGTAAAACCGAATTAGGCAACCACGTGCTGACCTGTGTGCGTATTCGATACGGTTATTTTATTGGTGTTGTAGAGTCCGTTGTAATATTCCTTGTGCGGACCACCCTTGGGTAGTCAAAATTCTTCACAAAATCCCACCATAAAGGAAAAAATGCTTCTTCTTTCCACATCTGTTCTTGACCATCAATTTCCCAGTATGACCTTGATATTTTGACGGTTTCTTACTGCATACAGTGGCGATGATAGACGCGTAACATTTTTTATTGCACATCCTTACCATGAACTTCTTTTTTGCAATGTGTCATCCTTTTAGAACCGAATTCGAAACCGCCCTGGTACGTTCCGGATGGTGTGACCGGCTATATCACTCCTTGTTGCATGATATGCCCAAGGGAGTTTCTGCTGACCGCGTAAACACTGTTTCCACTCATGGACCACGTCAGGAACTGCTCTCTGCCACGCTTCATTTGCACCCATTTTGTGACAAGGTGCAACCGGAGGTGTACTCGTTACTTCAAGAATTCGAACAGGAGTATGCTGCGTACTTAGCCCTTCCAGAAAACAAGAATGACTTGTTTTACCAAGACATGCTGAACCTTGTAGTGGGAGTCCGTAAACTATTTGATGAATCCCTTGCCTCCAGACGGGCCGCTGATGAGCTTTGATGTGCTTTCTGTCACCTGGGGAGCTAATTTTACTGAAATTGGCTGCAATATTTTGTACAGCGTTTTATGAGTACACTATTTATGAAAATGTGCTTGTCATTCTTTCCACGTTAACCGTGCCGTTCAGTTTTAGGGTAAACTGAACCTTAGAGGGGTTTCAACCAGGGTTTGTGCAAGACTACACGACGCTGACGCTGACCTTCGTGGCGTTGAGGAGACTAAAGTGGCTGATTGTGACAATGACGTTGGTGCGAATCCATAGATTCTCATATTAGAAATAGTCAAGTTTGGAAATCTAGTCGGATATCCACTCCAGAGTGGTCTCCTAGTTAGAACCACACACCCAAACTGTGCGAACCGCCAGGCGCAAACGAAGCTCATGAATTTGCTCACTAATGATAACATAAAAACATATGATTGGTCCGTTCGCTGAGCTTGGCAATTGGATTGCAAACGGACCAACAACCAAGCAGTGCACCCGGGTTACCTATTGTTATGTCTGCTTATTCACCAATCTGAGGTATCTGCTGCTGACCCGCTCCAGTGCTTAGTTGCCGGAGAAAGATTCACAGAAGGGAACACAACAGCTATATTCCGAACAAGCGAGTGCGAGAGCGAGAGTGCGTACGAGTGCGAAAAGTACAACGACCTCAAGCTATTTTATTGGAAGGACACTGAATTTGGTCCAGCGCTGATTCATGTTGTCTGGCTTTGGTATGAGGTGACGTGCTGCCTATTACGGGGGCGTTGTCTGACCTTGATCAACGCTGATTCGCGCTGTCTGGGTTTGATACAAGTCTGTGACGCGCTGCATATTGAGGGGGTGTTGTCTGTCTGGTCAACACCTAGCGGAGCTGGGAGTCTCGCTAGATTTCGGGCATTCAGTGGTTGCTTTCAGGAAGCGACCTTACTGATACCAATATTCCGCACCATTGTCGCTATCAGGAGTCATTTGCTTTTTGCTTGCATGAATCGGTGCTGAATCAGTCAGCAGTGTTGGTTCAGTCAATGTACCCCTCTCTGGGACTGTTCCTTATGGGGTTATTTTGATGCGGTTTCACGTTTCTCAGTTGAAGGTCCTGGGCATTACCCTAAAAACTGTGCTTACAATTCTGCTGATCCCCAACTCCCAACTAACTTTCAGAGAATCCATCATGGCGGTAGTCATGTGTCGGTTTCTCCTTTCTACGAAATGAGTCACGATAAAGGAGCAATGATTTTTTTCCTCTCTGGGAATGATTTCTTGGGATTCTATGCTCCTTGCGTACCTCAAGTTGATGATGTTTTGTTAATCGTATATCTGGGTGGATATCTCGAATTAGACCGCCGGTACTGCTGATGATTGCGCGTCTGAAAGCAGTAGCATCTTACGCTCGGGATTGGAACTGTGCCGTGCTGATACATCCACGCATTTAGTAGGACGAAGAACAGAGCTTCTCAAACCACCTCCTATTAGTGTGATACTCTGTTTCCCTTTTCAGACTTTCAAGCAACGATGAATCCAGGTCTGTTCTCCATATTTCTGTTTCTATTAAAACAACAGGTGACAACTTTTACCTGTTTTGGCGATCTCTTGGTCCAGTAAGTCTTCCTTTCTGTTTACCCTTCACCTCCTTTTACAAGAAGCCTCACACCACACTTCGTTGCTTTGAACGTGGAGTAGGGTTCACGCTTGTTAGCGCTTATGTTTTCTTCAGGAAATATACACTTTACATGATACTGATGCCATGTTGGTGGCTCGAGAGTATTTCAACAATGTATCTCTTGTCAAACACTATCATACAGGTAAGTTCGCAACTTACGAGGACCCTGGATTTATGTTTCAGCAGGACACGCTAGCTTAGCATACATAACCATTAAAAAGTCAAATACTGACTTTCTGCGTCACTTTCTACTGAAAAGACAATATCGAGTGGAAATTTACACAGCAGCCACCAAATCTGGCCGGGATAACGAATGGACATTGAAACTGACGGTATTTGAACTCTATTAAGTGATGTTAGCTATGGACAATCTAGGCATCCCCGGGAAATCTGCAACAGTTAGAAGACATTCTACTGGAAAGTCAATCGGCTGTGGAATTCACAGGGATAACTTCGATCTTTCTGAAGTGGACTGATGACCAGCTGGTAAGTTGAGATGTAAAGGTCTTTTTCCACTGTACTACACCGACGTGATTGCCGAATCCGTCGGCAGTTGATATTGTCGGAACCTTGAATGGATCGATCGTGTTCAGATATATCGGCAGAATTGTGGCGTCAGCCCAATGCACAGAGTTGTCGCATGTTCGAATTCCAAATCGATATTATGCTGTGCGTTTCTATGAGACTTCTTGACTAGTAGTAATCTCGGGAACACGTAGCGTTTTTATGTTTTAACGATTACGGTCCTCCTTCGAAAGAATGACGAAGCGATAAAAGTATTTCAGTATATTTGCCATCGTGTACAACTCGTCTGTTACAGGCGTTTTGGTTTTCTTGACTCATATCGATACAACACTAAGAGCTCATGCAACACTCGCATGTTCATATCATCCATATTATGGTTCGTATTCCCCTATTTTATCAAACGATACACAATTAAATCAAGAAGCCATTCACCAAATAATTGTCACTCTTGGTTTAATGACTGTTAATCTAACCCCAAGGAACCATGACCCTTTCGGTATTATCTCTGAACGAGAGTTTGAACGGATGCCTTACCCTTCGTTGTCTACTCTGGAGGCTAACAGTATGGTTTGGTGATTGGATGGAGGAACCTCTCCTCAAAAACATCCGGTCAACATCTGAGGAAAGAAGCAAGCAACGAGAAGGCTGCTGTATATGTAAGGCTATAAGTCGAAAAGTTGTTCGTTCGACAGTGTGAGCTTCAAATGTATTTGATATTGGTTTGAATCTGTTGGTGCATTGTTTTAGGAAAGGTTGCCTGAAATCGCGGGAAAGAGACTTTTGTGGCTGCAAGCCGCCACAATAACGGAGTAGTCGTTTCGCTCATTTCGCCCTAAAAATCTTCTGTCATGTAGTTTCCAGAGCGCGGAAGTCGAACTTGAATGCATTGAATCTCAACTGGCACCTATTTTATGCTCCGTGCCGCCATGTTAAAGTTCCATGTTTTTCACCATATTTAAAGCTCAGGGTTTTGTGTATCCAGCCTAAGTTCTCGTTTTTCCGGCGAGCTCTATTTCAAAAAAACGGACAGGCCGCTATGCTCTGCTACAACAAGAATGATGCGATTCACTCACATTTTCATGCCTAGTAGAATTGAGAGGTTTTTAGCTTCTATTATGAGTTATTTCAGAGACATTTTTGAGGTGAGAAATTTATGTGAAGCGCAGTGGCTAAATTGTGCAGTGTATGTCCCAAGTGAACAAAACCATGCAGTTTAAGACCTGTTGCATCGCGTTGAAAGCGAACATCTGCATGTACAACCTGTGTGCAAAATTTCCGAGCATTTCGTTCGTAACTCTGACCACCTCCATTCACCATAGCTTACACAATTTCTGTTGTCTATTCTTTGAAAGGTTGTCTCTTTGGCCTTCTGTGACAAAGAGAGCAGACGTTTTGTTGTTGGTGAATTCGTCGATTCTATCCATCTGGCTAACCTAGAGACTGCTCTCGTCCAGTTGGAATCTCGTGAATGCCTTATTCCAGTTGGTTTGTTGGGTGCATCCAATGGTGCTTCCAAGACAAAAGGCATGGATCCCACTGTGACAGAACATCTAAACATGATTTTCCAACGAGCCGGCTTCCTTGCCACGGAAGTGGAAAAGAGTGAGTTTTCCATTTTTACGCGTGCAGTCAGTTAAGTGAACTCAGTAACCTGTGTAAGTACTAATGACTGTCGTAGGTCGGACTACAACTAGCTAATTCCATTCCCACTGTATCGTACGAACTGCATATTCTCGCTGTTTTTTAATTATTCGAGCAAAGGACCAGTAGTCTGTTGTAGGCCATCGCTCGGCGTTAACACCGCCATTTATTCACCTGTAACATCCTTTCGGTGCTTAGCTGCCACGCTACCACAAAGGACGACTGAGGCTGAGATAATATCAGGTTGCCCAGGCCCCTGACAGCAGTAATCCAGCTTCCGTGGTTGGGTTCGAACCATGAACTTTCCAGTCAGTAAGTTCGCGCATTAACTACTAACCTATCCTGAGCTCATCGTATAACAATTGGTGATTGCACCAGTTTTTGTTTATCATTTGGGTGCCTTCTTTCTCCGCCGTTTCCCTTGCGTCTCATTGCAATATCGCAGGTCTCCGTTGTGAAAGAGAGCGACAGGTAAGGTGGTAGTGGGAACCTGGCAGTGTCCCATCGACCGTGTGGTTGATGATACCCCCCATGGGAGAATGTGCTGACAGACGGTGATGAGAAAACAAAACACAATTCTCTCACCTCACTTGTTTACTTCCAGCCAGTAGGTCAGTATGAGTACGCCCGTGACCTGCTAAAGTACCAGCCTTCGTTTTCCGCGTGAGTCCTTGCGATTTTGTCCACACTAAAAAGATCGACCCCTTCCGAAGGGCTCGCTTGTTTCGCATTACTGGGATGTCGTCTTTCAAAACTCCTCACGATTGCATTAACAGTTATCCTCTAGCCCTCTGTCGGGTATCGGGCTTTCCTATGATCTGAAATCGATATCACAGTGGAAATTACAGGCGCGTTCCTGATGTCGGTGAGGCACTGTACCAACCTTCGCAATTCGCTCCCTAAACAACTGATTTCTGCTTTTGATGTTTCGTTACTGGATGTTCGTTAATGTTGCTGACGTCAGGAAGGAGAGTAGCGGTGTTTCCAGGAGGAACAAAGTAATTCCTTCTAAAGTACGTTCCAGAAGAACCATTGCCCTATTACTTTTGTCTTTGTGTCGAGTAGCTTATGGGACTCGCTACTCAACTTACATTATATTTCTTGCGGTAGCACTGCTTACGAGGTTGATAGGAACTCTAACAGACCACTACTGTTGAAAAGCGGCCGGTAACATCAGCTTTATTTCAGCTGGTTTCTGAATTCAACTGGCGTTATTGTTTTTATCCCAGTTCTTTTGTTCGACACCCGTTACCGTTAACTATGACCACAAGTAACTGAGAACATGGCTCTTTGTTACGCTATTTCAAGCAGAATTTTGAAATGGACACGCTTTATTGAGATGCCACTTTTGCTTTCATGCAGATAATTTCGCTCTTCAAGATGTGACGCAGGACTTAAACTACTTGCTTCGGCGTCCCAAGGGTATCCAGACTACAGGAATCAGTCAAGACAACAAAGGTATCTTTTTGCAAATTGTACTTTTTACATTTTTATTATTAATAATACGACTGTCTTTGAAAGGACTTTTATCATGCTTTCCACATAATTGAACACACCTCGCCAAGCACGTTGTATTTATACATATTTTCTCATCCCAAGTATGTTACAAAAGTTTAGTGCGGAAAACTGTATCACACCCAGCTGTCACGCATGGTATTTTATGTAGCGTCTGGAATCGGAACCGCGAAAAAATCACTAACTGCACGTTCGTTGCAACCTATCCTTGATGAACTGGTGCCTCGGGGAAGGAATTGGGATAGAAGTTTCTCGGCCTGTCCAGTTTCTGCAGACCTATCATTCCCGCTCATGGATTGCTGAAAGACTTTCTTCCTGAATCGCTCGTTGCACCTTCTCAGCTGGCTATATGCTACTTAGCGGTTTGCTTGCATTTCGCTTCCCCGACATTGGTTCCTTTTTCTCAGAATTTGTTGCCTCCTGGTCTGTTTAGTTGCCATTCTGAAGCAGTGGTCTGATAGCTATTGATTCCGACTTTGCCCTGAGGTTTTGTTGTACCGCTCTATTCCTGAAGTTTGACCTTACAGCCTTTTCTGCGACTTTGTTGGTTCCTCATCCTTCACAGACAACAATGTTTGTGGTTCAGTCATCCTCCTGTCTCATAAACTTTTGAGAGAATGATCTTCGCAAATTCCTTGCTGGAACCACAATGGTGACTTGAACCGCAGTGAAATTCCTCGGTCGTGTTTTGACCGTACCGACCGTACCCACCAAATGCGATGCTGGTCCCTCTACAGCGTTTCACTATGGCTGTTGTACCATCGGTATATTTCCAATCAGTATGGTCTGTAGGCATATCGACCAGACCGAAGGGGCTCCACAGGGATAAATAGAGTCAGGGGAAACAAGATACCTATTCTTTCGGTTGTTCTCATTCCTTACTCATGCCGGTGCATCGAACTTGTGATTTCGTTCTATTTTCGCAGCTTTGGAGCACAAGCAAGGGTTGGCCTGCCTTGGAGCCATCATCAAATACTTAGATGTAAGTTTCCTGCTGTTGTGAGGCGCGAATTCCGTTGGTTGTGCTTGATAATCGTTTTGTTTCGTGCTACTAACTGTTGTCAGTAGCATAAATTTTATCGGATAAATTGGCGGCTCCCTAGCCGTGTTTCACTGATGAAGTCCAACGCCTCCGTCGCCCGTGGACCTGTTTTCGCGAAGTTCCGTGTTTGGACACTGCTGGCATCTCAACTTTGTAATTTGCATAGAATTACAACAAGAATAATTAGTTCCCAACTTGCTTTTCCGATCAAACAGTACAGCGAGCTAGACGATTTGGGGCAGGCATTCACAGTATAAACACTAAAAAACAGATAACCGATTCTCTGCTTATGTTCATCAGGTGATTCGATTTGTGTTGCTAAAAGCAATACGTTTTTTCTCTCTGGATGCTATGATGCAGTCTCTTCGAACTTTTCAGCTTAAAGCGGATGACTCCAATGCCGGGGTTTTCTCCTTGGAGCCTTTCAGTCTGGACAATTTCGTTCGATTGGATAGTGCCGCGACCCGTGCGTTGCATTTACTCCCTGGCCCCGATGATAGTGAGTCTCAGGTTGACTTTTGATCCATTCACACGACATATTTGTAGGGCGAGTGACCTACCCTGTCGTTCACTGATGATGTCAACGGAACTTCCAAAGTTTACACACTAGCTCTATTTTGCCACCTCTTAGCTAGCCCCAGTCTAAGGGGTACATTTTTGGATCCTGACACACGATTACTCTTGAACTTCAGACACTGTCGTATTTTTCGGCTGTTTGTTTATTCGGTCCGTTCCATTACCGGTGTACGCTGTTACAGTTGCGCGAAATTCGCTTAACTTCAATTTATTTTTTCCACAAGCAGCTTCGTTTATTTAGGCCGTCGTGATCGAGGACGAGATAAGTAGTAAGGGGGTGGTGGTTAGTACGTTTAGTCGACAGCTTTCAGTGATTCATATTAGCCACATCTAGCGAAAGGTCTTCGGTACAAGACATTTTGCTATGGTGAAGAAAACCATGAGATTTATACTCTGATAATAGGGCGCCAGCCTTTACATGGGCGCATTTACGTAGGTGCCCCTTACCATCCGACGAAGAAACAGCCACCGTTGAAATCTATTTGACAGCTGCATCACAAGATGGCCGTTTCACTTGTGGATGGTTTGTGGGGACTGTCCACGACAAGTAGTCATGGAATGAACGAATTAGGTGGCCCCAGTGGTACCGCGTTTCAATAGTGACTGGGTCGGTTGGGGTTGCCTTTCTCGCTTGACTTTTCTCAGCTTGGTTTATAAGGATGGCTTGAACAGTTAGGTCGCCGTGGGAAATCGGCCTCTTTAATGGTCCTGTGTTTTCGAATATCTATGCAGTGAACCTTAATATACGATAACACATCTTCACAGCTAGCAGCGAACTAGGCGGTCCAAATATGAGTTTTAGACCTTGCGTGCTATACTTGCGTGATTTTTTATGTGTTAGTATGGTGATCCTACTCTGCAATTTTTATGCCAACCTATCCTTACCGTTTTTAGAGAATCGTTACCAAAGTGTTTACGGTGTGCTGAATAACTGCCGAACACAGCAAGGACAACGTCTACTTGCACAATGGTTACGACAACCGCTTACTGACGTCAATAAAATCAGTATGTAGTGTTTTTGATTATCTTCATTTTTGAAACACTTCAATCCCGGGATCAGTTTTAATGAAGTAGTTGCCGGATGAATCCATTCTACACAGTTTTGTTTACCGTTGTATGTAAAAGTTAATAGGGGGGAATATATTACAGGGCTAGCCTCATCGTCCAGGTAGAACTAAGATGCTGACTGATTGTACACACTAATTCTATTTGCAGGTAAACACCGCAGCTAGTTTATTCGTAATTCACTACTCATAAGTTTGTTGTCGACAGCCTACGATCGGTTGCGCCCTTTTTGGGGCTCAACAGGTAGGCGCAGTCCCCGGGTTTCCGTCATCCTTATGTTCTACTTGAAACCAAGCTGCACGAAATTAGAGAAATACGCTCAATCTGCAAACGAATTAGGTTTTGCAGAGGGACTCACCTAGAACCCGGCTAAATCTATCGTTTGTGATTCTGAGTGTGCTGCATCGGGCCGCCTCATGCAGCTAGTTGTTATCTGTTTCATTTCATTCTTTTTGTTGCACCTATCGTGTGGGAGCTTTATGTGGTTCATACATCCATGCTTGTGTATTTGGTTTTTGGTCCTGAAGCAGTAAAAGGCATGCATCAAATGCCGAAATGCGAACCGATGACGATTTATCATTCACACTGCGACTTTTGAGTGTTAAAATTTCCCTGGTTGTATTTTATGCAGAGGGTGTTCTGACGTTGGGATCTGTACTCTCATGTAGCTTCGCGTCCCTGCGATAATCACGTGATGCAAGACTAGTTCATCCGAAAGCACTTTGATACTCTCTGACTTGTTCAAGCTTTGGTTATTAAAAATATGTCATTAATGTAGAGATTTTGCTTTGCTTCATGGTTTGCTACCATGGCTTTTGAAGATCGATATGGAAGACGCCTGGTCTTGTGGTGCCATGGTAACCTTGTAACTTTAAAATTATACACTTTTTCGCTAAATAGACACTGCAGCTCCGTCAAGAAAATATATTTTTCGTCTTTCTGTATGATAACTTTGATTCAGTCATACTGCAGCCGAATTCCAATTTTCACGAATGCATATCCCGTTGTCCGTTACTCGCAACTGGAATGCTTGAAACCTTTCCACAACTTCTGGGTTCCTGTTCCTGAGTTTTTGTCCCTTTCCCATATGTTTACCATAAAAACGAATAATTTACATGAATTGTAGAAATGATTCGCACCACACGTTAGGATAGTTTCCCCTCTTGCGCTGCCAAATTTCTTCACGAATGCATCACTTTTGCTTGACATTATTGGGCCGAAGAACGAGAACAGCACTGTTTAGTGCACTTCGCGATGCCAATCAGGAGTTACGTTTCCTCCCGCTCATTTAAGCGCATAGTCGGCAATTGTGAGTATTCTGTTTAGCGGACCTTCGACTACTCTTATGGGATGGGTCCCTTATTACACAGTGGCTCCTACTGGTCTGACTGACTGACTGCTAGGATCATACACGGTGTTTGTCTCTTCGTTTTTCGCCGTAACGTGACAAACTATTCCACTGGATTGCTGGATGTTTTGCCACCGCACCTCAACTGTTCCTTCAGTGGTCATCAGTTTTTGTCTCATATGTCGAGTGAAATTTTATTAATATAGTTCAAGCGATCTTATGAGATTTTCCAGCAGCTTAAAGGGAATTTGATCAGCAAACCACACAGCGTGACTTACATGGCTTACCTTCTTTGCTCCTACTTGATTTAGATGAACGTTTAGATATGGTCGAGGCGATGGTTGAAGAGACTGGAGTTCGCCAGTCCTTACACGATGACTTTTTGCGCCGGATGCCTGACTTTCAACGAATTGGTCGGAAACTTCAGCGTAAACAAGGGTGCGGGCTACAGGCAAGTCGTTTAAAGCCAACTCTTTGTCAAGGTGTGGATAACGGTTCGCCTATACTTTCTCCATCTTTTATGGTCATACGCACCATGTTAGATAAATGTACATTGCGTTGCATACATTAGTCTTCTTTTTCAAGGAAAAGATTATTTAGATTTCAGAAGAGCTTGGTAAACGATCGGTAGTTTTTATTTGGGCTGCCGATTGTTTACCAAGCTCTTCTGAAACGTTTCGACCCTTGTTTAATCAGGAAATTAGACATTACTCCTCAGTGTCTTTCTTATTCGCACTTCCAGTTTTTTTAAGACTTCCCCTTCAAAGCCTGGAAAAACTCTTGGCTGTTGCGGTGAACTTTTCTCTCACTCTGGAATTCGACTGTAATGACTCGTCTGCAGAATGGAAGAACTCTTCCTTAAAGCGAGGCTTTCCACTTTCCGCTGGGCACTACTATGTACCAAAATAGTGATGTCAGTAGCAGCTCTCAGCGTTTTGGTTTTCAGTAGGTAATGAATAATAGGTGTGCTTTTTACCTGCAAACAATATCTGCCTGAAATTTTGTGCAGAAACTTGGTAGCTACTCCTTCCAAGCTTCCTCAAAGCTGTATTTTCTCGATTTCGATTCCGAAACAACCTTTTAGATTGCAGTACAGTAATTTGCTGGATACACTGCTCCACTGTACTACACAACTACTTGTCGATGATGTCACATCTCGAAGAGTGGCGTATAGTTTCGAAGTGAATTGCTCTCCTCATCAAACAAAATCACGACCAGTGGTTTTGACCCCCAGGGTTGACAGATATAGTGCTTAAAACGGGGACCACACCTTAGTGGTCTCTTGTGTTGCAAGTGGAAATGCTATGGGGGTGCTTCGTGATAGACTGCGCGGTAGCCTGGGTTGGGAGAATCAGTTTCATCTTGCTGTGCGCCCAATCTACCTGAGAAGCCATCAGTGAGGAATTATAACGAACGGCCTTGTCGTAACTCGGTTCAAATCCGAGCTACTACGAATAAGTTGTGTGGCCATCCCTGGTGGGCGGTCTGAGGGCCGACACGAACACACGGACTATTATGAGTCCCACATACACGCGCCATAATAATATATTGGCCGAAGCATACTCCCTCCATTCAGTATTTGCCCCTAGCTCCGAATTATTATTGCTGTTGACTCATGGTGTATAAACTGTAGCGAATCAGCTGATGGCACTTTGTAACTATTGGCTATTTGGTGCTGTATGGAATAAAGGTGACCTTTTCGTTGAATTGGCTCTTTCAAACGATTTTCTTAGTCTTAGAGTGTTTAGTTTTCCAGTCTTGTCACCATCAATCATAGCGTATTTTAATCCATAGGCGCGTAAGCTTGTGCCGCAGTAAGTGCATATTTTCTGCACATCTTAAGAATCATACTCGTTCACCGGTTCAGACATTTTGCGTCGTATATGGTTGATCTCATCTGAAGTAATATCACAGCAATACTTGCCATTCCTACGACTTGCTACTTGGTAATCATGACGCGGACGTGGATTTTAATAAATTTTGTCTATTTGCTTCCATTAGACACATGGGCTTTGTAGAAAAATAAACGCCATGCACCCTCCGGTGATGAATGAATCACCTTTTAGGATGTCCCATGTATGGCTGAGCCATGAAAAACAGGTTGAATCACTGTGTTATGGTGAGCAGTTCACTTTGATAGTCTATATTTGTTTATTTCCCTTGAAAACATAACGATACTGTTTATACACATACTGAAAACGAACAGTTTTCAAGGCCATGCGTCACCGAGATTCACCACGTATTTGTGTGGTAATAGTCCATTTGTTTGCCTTCCTCATAAGCGTCCTCCCTTTTTTGCAGTAATCCATCTCGTTGTTTCTTGCAGCAGGGTAGGTTGTTGTAGCAACATGTTAGTGGATACGGTAGCGTCCATGGTCGTTTGAGCAGTTCTGTTTTGTTACAAAAAAAAGAAAGACAGACTGAGTGTTTTAGCGGCTGCTTGGTGCATTCGTCCTAGTCAAGCCAGATGTACATTAAGGGATGTGGTAATTACGCACTACTGATGAGGGAGTAGTAGCGTATTTTCGTCGTTTTCCAGGTAGTAAGCCGAGCTGTGACGCGGTGATCCTCATATTCTCCTGAAAAGACCAGTTGACATATATGCAAAAGATGGAAAACGCCAAGCAGTCATCTCGCTCTCTCGCTCCATCTCTCGTCACATAAGACAATATGGGTTTACCTTTCTAACAGTAGTTACGTGAATTAAGAAAAATCGGTTTGAGGTACTTAGTCATTGGATGATAGACTCGAAAGCCGATATGACCGTTTTTTCAGTAGGAATCATAAGCTGCAACGGTTTTTTCCAGGGTTATACTGCTTCAAGTGTACTAACCGTGGTCAGTTCCCACATCATTCATTAAAATCCAATAAATCTGAAACTAGCTCCTGATAACGTTATGCTTGTTAACGGTTGACCGCAGTACTATGAACTGCATAAGTTAACATGGTCCAGCTTCACAAAAAAATGGGGAAAATTTTTTCAAGTGTGTTTAAACACCGAAAATATCCAGATGGACTTGCATGAACTTGCACGAGCGATGTCATTTTCACGTCTTTGTGTGGAGTACCGTTTTGTAGCATGTGAACCGATTGGTTTTGAGTTGCTGTTTTGTTGTAGTATTGTCGAGAAAAGTGATGTAGCCCGTTTTTAGGAGTTGTTTCCCGAGCCAGCCATTTCCTCGCGTCGGTTTTACTCTGTACGTGTGGTTGTTGAAGTATTCAGTTCGTCGCAACCACCTCTTGCAGTTAGGCTCTACTGATTCGTCCCACTCCTCGTTTCCAGTTTGTTTCTTCTCCCTTGACTTTTTATGGATTCGCCGAAACGCCCTCGCCGCCAAGACCTTTCGCACCCGTTTGCCGAACACGATTGACTATTTGTGCCTACAAACATCACTTTATAACCAGTTGTCCATCAACCGTGCAAACGTTTGCCTCATTTTTACTCCAAAGTTTTTTTTTAATATCATGAGTAGCGTGTTTGGAGTAGTTTCCAACGCAATTCAGCTTTATCTAGCCACCGGATGCATAACTGAGTTTAATGGTTGGACTGCTTTGTTTCCATCAATATGTCCAAAAATACGCGAAATACACCGTTTCCTGTTTGGAACAAGCTGTTATTGGAATGCTACGCAGGAATATTCTGTTATTCTTGTAACCACTTTTTGATGCATCAGGACAGTCCTACAACTCGAGCTGTTTGTGTAAACTGAGTTGGCTTTATCTCATTACAAAACAGCTGTTTATGGATATCCTAACATGATGACTAACACTGCTGAACATAAACAACTGTCAAATGGGACAACTGATCGTCTTTGCAACGATTCTCAGCTATCCCACATCTCTGAAGCTCTCTAATAGTTTGTGCGCTTTTCAGTTGGGGTATAAGTGCGCTGGACTGTTGCCAGATAGGAGCTCTTCACTTTCACTTGGAGCCTCTGGGCAATAAAGGCCTTGTTTAACAGTCCACCCTATGAGGGAAGTAAATTATGCGCCATATTGCATTCGATCACAAAACACCCACACTTTAAGAGTGTATCAAACAAGAGTCAACTCTATTGAAATGCACTACAATTTCAACGGCCAAGTTGGTCAAAGAAGAGACTATTTGAGTACGTTGCAATGCTCCATACTGCTATGCAAAAACAGATGTTTTTTGTTCAATTTTAGTAGCGACCAGATGTCTAAGCCAAAGTAATCTTTCCATACCGCGTCACTGTTGGCTCTTTCTGAAATGGCTTTTTGGTGGGACTGATGGAAGCCGGTTTATTTTGACAGTTAAGCCTTCGTCGGGTGTCATCCCACTATTCCTACTTTATCTACTTAACCTCACTGGTTTTTATTCGACTATCGGTGGAGTTTCCTCGCGGGACTCAGATAAATACTCTGCAATGATGTCAACTCTAAGCGCTTATCAAGCGATGTTTTTTCATGAAGTTTTTCAAGATTCCGAACAATTTTTCCCTTCGGTTACAGGCGTGCATTCAGTTAAGCTTCCTCTTTTAAGCCCACGAATTCATGACCACAGGAAATTCCAGCTGTGGATTTGGTGATCTTCGCATTTCTTATGAGGAAGTTTTATACTCAGTTTGACTCAAATGACGGTCAGTCTTTCGATCTAAGACAGGTCCTCTTAAAGCTCCGAACAGTAGCTGCGATGGACAAACCGTAGATGATCTGTTCTGGTGGGTGTTCTCTCCAGATGAGGGAAACATTTTCAGTGTTCATCTTGAAATTCATATTCCCGGCACGCTGTTGGCGTTTTCGTCTGAGCTCTTCCTCGTGGATATGAAACGTAGGTATGAACTCTCAAAGAGGGGCACTGAGTTGGCATTATTAATAAGGCATGACACGAACTGGTGTTACGATCTACAACAATATATACATGTATCTGTCCACTGGTGAGTGAAGCTTTATATGAAACTAAATGATCCTGAGGAGGCCAATTTTCTCGACAACTATTAAACTGAAACAGGTTACTTTTTCCATCTTTGCTCAGTTTGCCTTAACCACTTTTGTGGTAGCACACCCTCCTGAAAATGACAGAAGCTACAGTGGCTGCATGTTATGATTGACAGTGCCGATTCCTTCGTTTTACCGTCCCTTTGGAACCTGGAGGAGAAGTAACTAATGGTTCCAAATTTATTCTGCCAACGCCGGAGCATCCGAACTTTGTTTCTCACCATTTTTTCCTAGCTCACTTCCAAAGATCGACGTTTTATGAACACTGGCACTGATTGTGGTCCACTCCATGTTGTCCCAGTCAGTGATTGGGAAACTGTAACGGAGGTATCTTTTTTTAACACCCGCAGGCGTGCCCATGAATGAATTCTCTCAGCTCTCTTTATCACTTATTGCACTCGCCATCCGGCATTCAGACAACGCCCTCATGCTTTGCATACAGCTCGCCGGTGGGGCACGGCCTCAGCACATTCGACGAGATCTGTGCGCGTGTGGACGCCCCCAACATTGTGGCCTTCAGTCATCGCAGCGAACAAGGCCCACCACAGTGTAAGACCGAACGCACACTCGCAAATCCACGTGATCATTATCTGCCACCCATGACTTACTATGATAGCTTCATGTCGATAATCTAACGGTGCAATAAGTTGCTTGAAAAACTCCACTTTATTTCATTAATTCACATCTTCATGAAGAGCAATTTCTGGGACTCCTTACGTTTAGTACCAACAGACAGTAACTCTCGCCATTATGCGTAAAAGCAGGTGCTCCGATTTCATACGTACAAGACATGTGTTGACCGTGATGCGGTGCTTGAAACGGATTGAAGAGATCGGCACCAAGATACACTGTTTTCCGAAAAGTATTCGTAGAGCTGGGCAATTCTATACGGGACGTTGAGCGTATATATATCTGGCCGGTTTCTTTTCATTGCCTGCTTGAATGAAAGCCTGTCGCCATACTGTCACGTCTGACGATTTGTACATTTCAGTCATGGCTCTTCATATGCTGTCCATGATATGCCTCAATGGTCCTCCCAACTCAGACTCTTGTACGCTTTCTAGTCGTAACACTTAACTTCACCTTACAATTTAACCGTTAACTAGCTGTCTGAAAGATATGATTCGAAACAAGATGAAACCACTGACAATAACAAGCGTGGAAGCTGCGTTACTGTGTCCGTCGAGATGTTGCTGAAATGAAGTAGTGAGAATTAAGCGTACCAACTATATGTTTGGCGTAGATAGTAAGGCTGTTTCGATGAGTGGGGGCCCCCAGCAGGCGGCCCGGTATAATAAAGCCTTGAAACATTCAGGATTAGGGATGCACGCGAGCTTTGCTGATTCAGCTTAACGGCGGAGCTAGTACAAGTGTTAGAGGTATCGAAGCCCAACTCATTCCATTCTTCGGAAGGTAAGTGGATATAGCGAATACACACTCATTTGCAAACTAATTTGGATTTTCGAGAGACTCACCTAGAACCCAGCTGAATCTCTCGGTTTTGATGTTTCCAGGCAACTGAATATGCTGCACCAGGTCGCCTCCTGTTTCAGTCGCTACGATATTCGAGATATCAGAAGCATTGTGAGTAGTGGATTGCGAAAGTAGGTGGATGTAATTCTCACAATCGACATCTCATGTGGATAGTTTGCATCTGTTGGGTGTCATGACACGACATGATCCCAAGTAGAAAAACTTTAGCTAGACGGCACGACGCGTAGCAATCTAGATTGGATCCACCAGCCATGGTAAATAATGTGAGTTGCTGTGCATCGATCCGGATAATTTTAGGGTACAAACTGTATGATTCAGAAGACTCAGTGAAGTAGTGGACGACCAGATACATGTTCACACTCCATAGGAAGCAAAAACCAAAATCACTTTCAGCAGAGCAAAACGCGTTTGGGGTTTTTATGTCTATTCTGGACGTCACGGATAGCACGGATTGTAGTTTTTACGTCTACCATTTCCAGCTGTCTTGACATCAGCAGTTCCTTTTCCCTAAAGTGTGTTGGAAACCATCGCCCCAGGTGGAGCACAGTTAGTTCACATGGCGTTTAGGGATAGAGTAGCTATGCCATGAGTTGTTCCTTAGGGTCTTTTCCAAAAGACGAACTCAGCTAGATTGTTTCATAATGCTCGTCATGTGCTATATAGCTAGGTTTCTTACCTTTTGATTCAACACTTTGCAAATTGTGGTATTAATGTTCCGAAAACCTGCAACTACATACACACACTGAGTGACTCACTGTATGGAGCACTGCTGGCGATGCTCAGTTTGTCCGCGTCCCGCATCCAATCCTCGAAACTGATTGGCGTCGCTCGGTTGCTGTGCATACATAACGGTGCCAGTATCAGACAGATTTGGATGAGCGCGGTTCCCATTATGTCAGTCTAGTTTCGTCAGTTGACTCGTCCGAACTCATTTGAACCGCTTTAGCCCCGTTTTTAAATACCACATTCACAAGGGTTATTTTTGTGCAGTGGAGCTCTATGCATAGGTTTGATTGGTGTTCATCTTCGCTCCGTTTGAACTGTTTACCCGATTACGTCTGTATGTGAATATGTATGTGCATGAGCATATTGAAAACAAGGACTTGTCAGGCATTTCAAATTTTCCCCACGCCCCCTACGTGCAATGGTTTGTCTGCTGTCCTGTGTGTGTGTGTGTGTGTGTGTGTGTGGTGTGTGTGTGTGTGTGTGAATGTTTGAGAGGAAGAGTACCATGCCAGGGTTTGTTGCCTTCAATTTACGTTACGTTTAACGATGATGAACTGATCATGACCGATTGGTTGGTCTGACTTTTGTGCTGTTTCATTTGACTTCTGTTTTGTACACTGGCATCAGGTGTGCGAGATTCTGATCGCACTTTTACTTTTTGTCGTCAGCTCGGTTCATTTTGCCTGTCGCTTTCCTGTCAGCACTGATAACACTGGGAAACCGTCAGACTGCATTGTACGATGATGGATATTACTGTCGCCGCACATTTACATCATTTCACCGGAACACATGCTGGCATTGTAAAAACCCGATAGTTTCTGTGTTCAACTGAGCTATCAGAGGTTTGTACGGAGAAAATTTTCGCGTGGTTTGGTTTTAAGAGGCGGATTGTGTATTCACAGTTCATGGTGTGGGTTCGCCAAAACTGTTAGGATTTTCGGGTTGGATATTTCATTATTTTCCGCGCTTAACGGCTCGATGTGAAGCAGTGCTGTGCATAGGCACTACGGATTTGTCTGGATGAAGTCTGTCCACAGGTTTTTATTGGAACCTTCTGGAGCGTAGACCCCTTAATCAAACTGAAAACACATCACTTTATGCTTTTCACTTTCAGATAGTTTATGTGGGACAATAAAACCACGTTGCGCTCATCAATCGTTCTCTCGCTGCTGCTTCTGATTAATCAGGTCTTTTATGTTCATGCTGTAAGTGACATTGTCCTGTCTTTGAAATCGACCGTAAGACAGATGTCATCGGATCAAGAGAAACTCTGCCATCCGAGGCTTTTCGCTGTCATTGAATGGGGGACCTGCTCATATTACTTTGTTATTCGGCACTCTCATGCTCGAGACTGAATGTTCTGCTACTAACTCCACTCCGAATCCGTGCGTCTGCATGTTGTTTTGGTCTGTCCCGATTACTAGTGGCTAACATTGCCTGAAACCATGTTCATTCGCGTCTGTTTTAACTTAAGTATGGAGGGCTAATCTTCCAGGCATCCAGTCCAGCGATGTCTTGTTGAGACGCTCCGCAGCATTAACTTGTGCTGGAAGTCTGAGGCAATCTTATACTAAAGTGAGGTGATAGGCTGGTTGTGTTCTTGAACGAAACCAGCCAAACGAAACGTGTGCCCCTGAGATTACTTGTGTTTGAGAGTTCCTGTTTCCCACAACAATGTCACAATAATCCAGTATCAAGTCCCAGAGATGCGTGTATTGTTCTCCAGATAGATATTGTACGTGCCGCCGAAACTTCCTAAAGCAGTGATTCTCTGAAGTCAAGGGTGACGTCAGTTTCTGCGGACAGGAAAAAGGGACGTCCTCATGGGCAGAACCCTATTAAGCAAGGGAACATACATTACAAATATTCCGTCTCGGCAACACTCCTATGCTGCTCTACCTAGAAAGTTACAAACCAATTGTACTCCAAACACCTCAGCAAAGTCAGGTCTGGGTGTCTTGATAAACGAACAAATCCTCCTTTGCATCTCACTGAATGACCTTTAAAACCTACTACCGTTGTTAAAATGAGGTATCTGCGACACTGAACGCGGGTTAGTGCTCTGTGAATGAAAAGGAAAGACGCTCGATGTACCAGAAAACTGTATCTCTGTATCTCCCTTCTTATTGCTGACACGAGTTTACCCTAATCATGCTAGGCTAATCGAAGCTACGGGAGTCACGGCACTTGGTTGCCGTGTTTTTATTCACCGGTGCTCAGTCCGTTTGCTCTCGCGCATCCTTAGGCTTTTGTTAACAACGAGATCTCTAGCATGTCTTCGGTAGAAAACGGAACACCAGTTTTTCAGTCTATTTCGTACCATTTTTGGGGTAACCATAGGTAACGAGATGCTGGAGGTTGTTGTTGAAGTCTTTCTGTTGTACTTAGCTGGTTGTTTTGACCTATGCGGTACGTATCCGCTGACCACATCTTGTTGGTCCAATTTAGTCTACTTCACTAATCTTCACTCTACCCTTCCTGAGCTGATTAGGATTTCAGCACTGTCCAACTTTTTCTGATAAGACTCTGCGAAGGACTGGTATCATTTCCCCCCCCCCCCTGATTGGTTTGGGTTGGGCATTTGGTCCAATTTAGTCTACTTCACTAATCTTCACTCTACCCTTCCTGAGCTGATTAGGATTTCAGCACTGTCCAACTTTTTCTGATAAGACTCTGCGAAGGACTGGTATCATTTCCCCCCCCCCTGATGTGTTTGCGTTTGCGCATTTATGTAGGGAATCCTGTGGTTTAGTGAACCATTTGCTCGCGTGTGACAGACTATAGTTGTTGTTTTGCGGTTACTCTGTTTCTTCACAGCACGCACAAATTTTCAAACTCATGCGTCGTCCCTACTGAAAGGGCCTCGATTTTGGTGGTTTTGACAACTACGTACGCAACACCGCTTCAACTGATCCGAAATCAAACCTCTTGGCTAATTTATTGTTTTTTACACTGGTAATAGAAGACTTTTTCGCGAATAATCGAGAGTATTGCGCGCCACTCCCGCACCAAATCCTTGAAACGAATACTTCCCAAAATAGATATTTACTACCACCCCATCCACTTGAACGGATTCGTACATTTATTTCGAATTCGCTTTGATGTGAGTGGAGCGAGAGTAGATGGTAGTCGACTATCACGAATGAGGTTATTTTTGTACCAATGTTCTCCCGACCCAACCCACCGTAATTCGCTTGGATTATAAGCTCATTGTAGTAATTGGCACTCCATCCTTCTGTACTTCACGTCGCCACTTTTTTCATCAGCTGGATGGAAGAGCAAGCTTCCTGGTTAATTTGAACTTAAGGCTCCTACTGTGGAATAAAACGTGTGTAAATTTTGATGTTATCTCGTCCGAAAAATATGGGGCCACTCTTCCTGAGCGTCCGATCAGCTGATTTGTGTTCGGGATTCAATAGGTGAATGCTGCAAGGCACAATAAGCCAATGTATGTTTTGTTTGCCTGCTTTTCACTGTTACGTTGGTTATGCATTTGGTGAGTGACTGATAGGAAAGCATGTGTCAACTTCTATTTACTTACGTTCTGTTTTCACCCTCACGTTTAAGGTCTCGTCTAATGACAAGAGAACATGTGAAGACTGACTGCCAAATTAATACTATGTCTTGTTTGACTTCAGGATGTGTATCGAATCTACCAAGCTATTGCTCGCCTACAGAACGCTATCAGTTTGCTCCGTCAGTGTGGTGGTCAGACTTCGTTAGCTGTCCAGAACTACTTGATAGAACCGCTTCAGGTGAGTGCTTTCCTTCCGAGCCCATTGCGTATCAGTGGTTTCCAACAGTTAACTAATGTCGATTGCGTGGTCTATGACTGTGGGTTATTCGGTGTGGTCACAATGTTGGTTCTGCTGGAGCACAAGCCGGCTGCGGGAATATCACAGTCCACTGTGCCTCTTAATCTTTGGTAAATTCTGTACAGATGGCGGCTCAGCCTCGCTCCCACCATTCAATACATGAGCAGTCGGAGGAGAATGCTTTAGGAAATTTTTGCGGTTTCCTACAGTTCAGCACCTCTGTTACTAAGACAGTCAGTCCTTATCCTTTGTCTGTGCTTCAAATTTATCAGACTGATTGCTGTGCGACTCACTCGAATTTTCAGTGAAGTGTTTTTAATGCGATCTATGCCATATGCTTGTCATCGAGGTGATCCACCTTTGGAGATTTCAGGCGAAAGGCACTTGATGCCTTGCTCATATACTAGGTTTGTGACAGATTTTTCTTGTGGCACTCTAATTTGCAGCCAACATGTTCTTTTTTGACAGTGTTTTGGAATGCGGGAAAATAGGAATCTGAAAAATGGGTTACTAAAGCCCTGAAAACGATATTGATACCTGGGAGGAATAGATTTTCAGCGTTGAGAAAGACGGTTAGGGCAGAAGGAAATGTTTGTTAGAGTAAAACAACTTCCGTTTGTAAACCATGGATCTGTGTTCGTGATTTCAGGTTGTATCTGTCCAATGGTCGGTATTTTCTATCTCTGTTGTAGGGTTCTCCCGTAGATCACCTAGTGTTTCCACATCCACCTTACAAATATTCAGCTTTCTACTGTTCGTCTGGTTACCTTTAGATAGATCACTCACTCAGTTTGTGTGCTGAAGCGTAGCTCAGTTATGATCATTGCTTGGGACAGCTGCATAATAATGACCAGCAGGATCACTCACTCGTCAGCCACATTAATACGTATTAAATATATCGAACTCCAACGAAAGGTAGTATGATATAAGTATGATATAAGTATATAGATCACGAGTCACCGACATCTGTCGGTTCATTCTATGCCTGGACGTGGTTCGACAACCACAGTCGATTCCCGCAGAACATCATGTGATACTGCGTGCCTCTCTTTGACACCGCTATAGATCCGAGATAAGAATATCAGTGGACTAATATGCGAAAGCCTGTTGCAAGCCATCCATCTGCTCTGACTTAATGGCCCCTGTGGTCTTACCCGCTGACCACACACACCACTCTCTCACTGCTGTTATCACAACTGCGTCCAGCCGCTGATCACAAGCAAGTCCGTATCGAATGTCATACACATTAATCCCCTTACTACTTACCACTGGCCAACCACTGGTGATCGCTTTTTGCTAGTTCCGTCGGATTTCTATTATGACCCGTGTCTAATTGTTTTCGCCTCGGTTATTTTTGAACAGCACGGATGACCTTTTCCCCTCGTCCATAATATCGCTTCCCTAAACTTAACATCTATGGGAAAATGTTTCGCTTCTACAACGTTGTATGTAGTGTGCACTCGTTTTTGAGGCTTCTTTTGCAAACGTTGTGTGTGCCCTATAAGTCTTTGATAACTTCCTAGTTTGTTCGAGTAACGTAATAGCGTAATGGTTGTTTGCACAGGGGACTACATCTGTCCTCCCCTGACTTTGGAAATGTCTTGTGTGAATTCCAGGTTGCTGTGGAGAATTTCTCCAAGTTCCAAGAAATGGTTCAGTCAACAATTGATCTGGAAATGATACAACGACGTAATGAATACATTATTCGGTCTGATTTTGATGATGAGCTTGGAGGTAGGTAGTTATCTCAGCCGTTCAGTATAATGAATGCTGTATTACTATCTTTTCCATAATAGGCAGTGAATTGGGGTACGAATCAATACCATCTTACTTCTGGTATTTAGAAGTTGGAAGCGATTGGTTAAATAGGCCAAAACGAAATATTATTTGAGCCTCTCATTTGTTTTTGTGGACTCCTCACTTAGGAAGCTTTAATGTCCATTTACATCACTGTGATACCAAACATTTAAGCTTCTTGTATGGACTATTCTGGTGGTTGTCGCCAGTTGTGGGTACGCGTTTGAAAAAAGATTACCGTAGGTGAACCGTTTCCCCAACTTGCTTCCGCACGTGGTTTAATATCATTCGATTCCCTACATTTGCCTTTGTTTCTAATTCACAGGTTCCCTTCATCTGTTGGTATTCAGAATTTCATCTATGCTGAGTTTACCTAAATTGAATCAGTTCACGTGGAATCCGCACAGTCTGAAATACTGTGGCTCATGCTCCGTTATCATTGTTGAACACTACGTCGTGCGCTGTAGCTCGTGTGGTTGTCAAAATAAACCTACTGCCACTCAGTCCGTTTTCGTCAATAGCTTTTAGTTCACTGTACATCGCTGGATAGGACCTCTACTCAGTGAGTGTTTCATTCTGAGGTACTTTTGGCCTTAAATAATAATAGTAGTAATAATTCAGTGGTAAAACCCTTTCGATGCCATTCCACTCGAAGGAAGCATGAGGGCTGAGATATTGCCAGGTTGTCCAAGCCTAGACAGTAGCAGTCAAGGTTCTGAAGCTCGACTCAGTCTGTAGGTTCACGTCGTAAGCACTGAACTATCTCAAACACTAGCAGATTGTTTTATATGGCAACCGTCACATCTATACTCGATCACCAAATCGATTACGTTACATTATTAATGCATTACCAGGCTCACTTAGAAAGGTTTCGGTGTTTTCCAGGAGACTAGCCTATAGGCCAACGGGATCAAGTAATACCAAACTAAACGAAGTGTAGTGATTTCGAATGTGTGTGAAAGTAATAATAAAAAATAATAATAATCGTTCAGCCGTAAACCCTCTCGGTTGGAGGTAGGTAGTTATCTCAGCCGTTCAGTATAATGAATGCTGTATTACTATCTTTTCCATAATAGGCAGTGAATTGGGGTACGAATCAATACCATCTTACTTCTGGTATTTAGAAGTTGGAAGCGATTGGTTAAATAGGCCAAAACGAAATATTATTTGAGCCTCTCATTTGTTTTTGTGGACTCCTCACTTAGGAAGCTTTAATGTCCATTTACATCACTGTGATACCAAACATTTAAGCTTCTTGTATGGACTATTCTGGTGGTTGTCGCCAGTTGTGGGTACGCGTTTGAAAAAAGATTACCGTAGGTGAACCGTTTCCCCAACTTGCTTCCGCACGTGGTTTAATATCATTCGATTCCCTACATTTGCCTTTGTTTCTAATTCACAGGTTCCCTTCATCTGTTGGTATTCAGAATTTCATCTATGCTGAGTTTACCTAAATTGAATCAGTTCACGTGGAATCCGCACAGTCTGAAATACTGTGGCTCATGCTCCGTTATCATTGTTGAACACTACGTCGTGCGCTGTAGCTCGTGTGGTTGTCAAAATAAACCTACTGCCACTCAGTCCGTTTTCGTCAATAGCTTTTAGTTCACTGTACATCGCTGGATAGGACCTCTACTCAGTGAGTGTTTCATTCTGAGGTACTTTTGGCCTTAAATAATAATAGTAGTAATAATTCAGTGGTAAAACCCTTTCGATGCCATTCCACTCGAAGGAAGCATGAGGGCTGAGATATTGCCAGGTTGTCCAAGCCTAGACAGTAGCAGTCAAGGTTCTGAAGCTCGACTCAGTCTGTAGGTTCACGTCGTAAGCACTGAACTATCTCAAACACTAGCAGATTGTTTTATATGGCAACCGTCACATCTATACTCGATCACCAAATCGATTACGTTACATTATTAATGCATTACCAGGCTCACTTAGAAAGGTTTCGGTGTTTTCCAGGAGACTAGCCTATAGGCCAACGGGATCAAGTAATACCAAACTAAACGAAGTGTAGTGATTTCGAATGTGTGTGAAAGTAATAATAAAAAATAATAATAATCGTTCAGCCGTAACACCCTCTCGGTGCCTAGCTGCCATGCCACACGGAGCAGGCACGAGGGATGAGCTACTACCAGGTCGCCCAAGCCTAGACAGGGGAAGTCGGGAGGCAGAGGTCGGGTTCGAACCACGGACCTTCCGGTCAGTAAATTCGCGCTCCAACCACTTGGTTCATCTCGCCCCCTTTGCAAATGTGTGGATACTCAGTTTATATGTTGTCTGTGTCAACTACGTACACTTGATCAGCTATGTTGACTTACTAACCACATTCTGGATGACCTTCCTGTTGTGCTACTCTTGCCATTTCTCCGAATTAGAGCTGAAGTCCAAGTTGGACAAGCTTGAAGAATCGATTGAAGATGAGTTTAGAGGAGTAAGTCGAGTTAACTTGATGTCCCACCAGCATATTTCTCATACTCTTTTAATCTGTGGGTCGACTAATTTCTCCTGTCCGTAGCTTATAGTTTACACCTTATACAGGTCTGCTTGAGACTCTTCTCACTACATTCATCCCTAACTCTGTCATCTGTGTGCAGTCGGCTCGTAAACTGAACTTGGAACCTGGCAAGTCCGTCAAACTGGATAGCAACGAACAGCTGGGTTATTTCATGCGTGTCACTCTCAAAGTGAGTCATTTCCCGCACGTAGTGTATATATTTCGCTTGATTAATATGACCACATTTTCAACTCCTACGGCAACCGGTCCAGTGAAGGTCCACCGTATATGGAAACTTGTTTGGTTTGCATTGAATTTTATGACGTAGAACAGTCTTTTAGTTTTGTGGAACTTTGTACTAGGATTATATATATATATATATATATATATATATGTAATGCTTAGTCAGTCGCTCAGCTGTAGCACTGTTTCAGTGCCAAGCATTCATGTCACCCGAAGGAGGCATTAGGGCTGAAATTACTGTCCGTTTGCTCAAGCGCAGACAGACACAGTCTGGATGCCGAAGTTAGACCTTCCAGTCAGTAAGTTCGTCCCTTAGATACTGAGTTGCTAACACTGGAGGGATCTTCTATAGATGAGAATGTCGGTAGCTCAGGTAGCGTAGATGGTCGTTGGCTTGTTCGCTGAGCTAAGCAATTTGGTTGCAAACGTTTCATCGCCAATCGAGGTGCGTAGTTGTGCGTAGCGGTGGGTTAGTGGTTGTGCGTTCAGTAGTATTGCGTGTGTGTTGATATAGGTGCTGGTAGCCGGGGATGACCTTTGACCGCGATTAGTTATTCTGTCGGGCGGTTCCATTGGTTGTTCGTCGATGTTGGAGTGACCTTTGTCCTTCCGAGTTCCGGTTGTGACCTCATTGATTTGACTCCGAGGAGTTCCTTGTTTCTTCGTCTGTGAATCCATTATTCGGTCCTCCTTGAGTGTTTCGGTTGCGATGTTCATCTCTCGCGCGTAGAGGTGCGTAAATTGGATCCGGTTCGATGCACCGGTTTATTGAGCCTGTCGTAGAGTACCATGCTTCCAGAAATTCTCTTCCGTTTCGCGTGTCTCCGTATGCCAAAAAATTTTTTTTGACCAACTTATCGTGAAATCCATAAGTAACACGAGAAGTGGAGTACTGGCAGGACTAAACGACAGTTGGTGGGTGGTGTCGAATGATGAACCGTCGGGTCTAGAGCTCCGTGTGGAGTTTAGAATAAAAAAAATTGAAAGAACTAGTAACTGTCTATCAAGAGTATCTTTGTTGGAACCAAAAACCATTTGTAAGAGGCCTATAAAATGAGGCGATTTTCCGACCACTGTACAAGGAGGATTACATCATGGACGGACTATCCGGTAAGCTTTTTCGATATCAAAATTTACCTTTCCATCTGTTCAACACCGTTTGTTTTTCCCAACTGTGCCGTTTATATGCCAAAACTTTGGAACATTTTTTGAGATATCCTGATAAATTTGTCAAATGCCGTGGTATGAACCCTAGTTTCCAAATAGACATTCAAGAATGACTGGATATCCACCTAGGCATCCTCGGAAGTGGTCGAGACCTGACAATAAGCCCAAGACTCTCAGAATATCGAGTTGTTAAATTTCTATTGAAGCCCATCCAGGTACTTGTTCATAATTGTCTCGAGACCTTTTTTAAAGGAAAATTCTTGTACCTCATAACGCGAATAATGTACGTGGCTGAATCCAATTGCGCACCTTATTTCTATGTGGGCGAACTAATTTCCAGCCGTGTGCCCCATCACTGCTTTCTTCGTGTTTCGTTTTGTCCGTATGTGTTACAAGTTACCACACAACTGTTCGGTGAGCGGATCGGACGTGACCGGTGGGTCGGTACTTTGTCCATCCGAACAAAGGATTCAAATTCTTAGTTCAGCGTGGAGCCAACAAAATGACGGTTACTGAATTGCACAATACTGGCGCACCAGACGCGTTATTCACCGCTTGAATCGCCACCGGGTGGTCTTCCCATCGCAGAGATACTAAGCTAATTGAAACGGCTCGCTGTCTGCGCTACTTACCTGTGCAGCAATCACGGTTTTATTGACTTTGTTTATGACCTGATTATCCACGGTTGTGAAACTGCGTTACCCGGAGTTTTCGGTTCTCTGAGCCACGATGGATACTGCTGGTTAAGTTGACAGGTTTCACTTAGGTACATAGCTGAACTACGACTAAACTGTTTGGTCCCGACCTGTTGGTCGGCAACTTGAACTCTGTTTGGCGTAGCCAACTGCTGAATTCGATTTATCTGTCACCCCCTTCCTAAACACAGGAAGAAAAAACGCTCAGGGAGTTCAAATCATTTGAAGTTCTCGATGCGCAAAAAGGTGGTGTTCGTTTTCGCAACTCCACCATGTCTCAGCTGAACTCTAGCCACCTCGAAATGAAGCAGGAGTATGCGGCTGCTCAGCAGACCATTGTGGATGAGGTGATACGAATCACAGGTCAGCCTTATTTTTCTCCTATTTGAATCTTACTTTGCTCGTACGTGTATTTGTTAGCCATACTGGGTTTCGAAAGTATACAGACCTAATGCGTGTGCCGGAGGTAACCGAAATCGATTTCATTCTCCCAGTGGAACACAACTCATAGTTTGCTGTAAACTCGTAGTTTGCAAATGAGTAATTTTTTTCTGTCTGAAAAATGAAGATTCTCTAATGAACTTCTACATGCACTGAAATAAACAGGTGCTCATTTACGATTTTGGCACAAACTTGTGTAGTGCACAGATTCCTTCCTGTTTTTTTAAAATGTTCATCTTTGAACAGCTGACTTAATCAGGTCTATTACTCCAACGTTCTTCTGGTGGAAATCTGCCACCCTGTGATGCTATCTCTCGATTACTCAATCTTTCGGCCTACTCCAAGGAACTGAACTGTTTAGCCCTTACCAAACCGTCGTATTTCGTTTGGATACTTAGCGGTTGTCGATTGATTCCCTTCCAATCCGCGGAGGATAACGCATAAAGTGCTGTTCGTTTTATTTACTGGGAGAATATATTATTTTGTCTAACTTCCTTCTCAGCTTCGATCTTTCTCCTTACCTCTCTACTTCGATGTTTTTTTCCAGCCGGTTAAACCCATACANTACACGAACTCAACGCATGTACCGCTCTTCTGGATGTGATTGTTAGCTTGGCCGTGACTGCATGTTCCGCTACTGGGGGACAGTATGTTCGTCCAAGACTATTGCCTCGGGAGAGCGGTAGAATGGTGTTCAAAGAAATGCGTCATCCCTGCTTGGAATTACAGGATACCGGATCTGTGATTCCAAATGATGTTCATCTGGAACGCGGTATATTTCTGGCAGATTTTTACTCCGCCACGCGTTACAAAGACGATTGAACTGGAATTCTGTAGTAACGGTATTTTTCTTAGCTTAGTTCTCGGTCTGAGCCTTCCAAGCTAGCGCCCACATCAAAACAACCACCAAAGTTGCACAAGGTATATTAAGACCCAAAACGAAATAAGGAACACTTTTATAGCGCTTCATATATATGGCGTAAGCGGCAATAACTTTCAGGAAATTCTGACGCATTCCGGATGCGCCAATACTAGGTCATGATTGGCCTTTGGGTCCAGACTTTCGACTAATCAGATCTTGGCTTGATGTCGGACCGGCAAGTGTCCCGAGTTTTTGGCAAATCTTGTGTGGGATGGACTTCTCGGCCGTAGCAGCACCTAACTGCGAGCGGCAAAGAGGGATCTGTGTGGAATTCCGCCTAACACATTCATTGGCCACATGTAAGATTCGATTCGCAGCTGAAATCCAAACACCGCATCGCATCCAATTAGGTGTGGTTGCTTCAAAAGTGTATGTTATCCTTACCACTTGAGCATCGATGTTAGCAGGCACTGCATGGAGTATTTGTTTTGAAAACCGCGCGTAGCGACACATGGGAACTTCTTTGACTGGAACTCAAACGCGTCAAACCATCCATGCCATAAGGATGCTTGTGCCTGTGCATTGACTCCCCCACTCAATAAGATACTCTTTAATGCAAGACATCTTCCATGTAATGACTTGAAATTGGCACGGGCTTGTCGTCGGAGTTCCTACGGCCATCCCTCTGAAGCGAATGACACGGTAAATTCAGCTCTGTTAGGCTGAAAAACTCCTCATTAAATTGCGGATTTTCTTTATCATATATTCGCAGGCAATTCTTCTGATTGAGCAGCTGGTAGTTGCATGTATTGCTGCTGCCAGCGCACGGGTGCAAATTTGTACTTTGGCAGAAATTTGTGACGGCGTACTTCCAATCCACTCTGTCTCTTGTCGATGTTGTGAGGTTGATTGTAGCCTAACCGAAGTACGACGTTCTTTTCCACAGATTTAAACTTAACTACAGGGTTCTGTATATAGGGTGTGCCAGTCACTACGTCTGCCGCGAAACGTGTCTCCTTTCGATGAGGAACGATCCGAATGGGGAGCCCCGTAAAGCACTGGCCTGGAGGGATGCGATTTTGAACCCTCGAAGAATTGGGGCTGAGAAGAATAAAACTATCGTTTGAATACATGTGTTCAAATGAGGGAAACAAAATAGAGAGATCTAAAGAGGACTTTTCTGTGTCTATACCAGAAACGCTGCAATTTCCGGCGTATTTCTGCAGTGGAAGGTGATGGAGTTAAGTAAGACAGGGTACACTGATTACAGCCACGACTTCCTTGCTGGTAAGATCCAAACCCTGTTATATGACGGAATCAGTGAGGTATTCACCAACGCATTATGCTGTCGAAAGTCTGTCATTGATTCAGCTGGAGCTCTTCGTTGATCTTTACAGCAGAATCCGGCCTAATAAATCGAATAGCGGCACTATGCACAGGTCTTCTGCTAAAGAGTGGATGGAGTTCCCGGGAGGATATCTCCAACGCTCATAAGTTTTCGGAAGTGTTCTAGCTTTACACCGTTGGCTTGTCACGACCATCCGGATATGGGTGTTTGAACAGGAAAGTGTCTCGGATTGGTGCAAAAATCAGTGGATAAATTTGCTTTACTTTGCGAATAATCATAGTTGGAACATATGTCCACGAAGAGGCGCACCATGCTCATTGGCAGTTTGGTTCCCAGGATGGGAGTACCTTCCTGAAGGATCACGGTATTTTGATACCTGCCATGTTCTCTTGGAATGGACTTTAGTCAAAGCACCGGGCAAGCTATTTTACCCCCTTCATTGTTTTGATGCCGGAGCCAACCTGTTGCATTATTTCCTAGTTTGACATAGCTGCCTGGCTCTACTCGAGGTAGTGTCAATGTGAATGCAAACTGTGGCTTGTGACGGTTTGTAGAGTGAACGGAAGTAGAATTCCTAAGCACTCTTTGCCGGGTTGTTTATTCCTTACCCAACTTGTGACTCAGTGGAGTGACCGAAATTAGTGATTATTGCTGGTACTGAAAGGTTTTTCCACTATTATAATGACCTGTCATTTGCAGTTAGAAAATGACTTCCAATGGCACATGAGTCCTTCCTATTTTAGGCTGAGCCGCGGTCTTACATCTCGCACTCATGGCGCAGGCAATCCTCACCCGTTGTTTTTTTTTAGAAACTTTTATCAGCAGTGATTTTGAGCATGATACACAATAAGCGGAAGAATTCGCTTCAATTGCCTTATCAGGCTTTCGAGGATCCTCCGAATTAAAAATTGATGTTGAGTAAATGTAATCTACATTTATGGATAACATTCTGATTGGTCAAATATTATGGGATCTGGAATCTACCACCGTTAATTTCTATATATACGGTTTGTATTGTATGGCTTTCACAGGCAGTCGGTGTTCACCTAGCTTGGTTCACTCTAACACATCTTGGCTGCTACTTTCTGCTTTCGTGAGAATACCACAAAACGTTATCAGTGCTACTTGATGATGCCGGTTGAGCTTTTCAGTCTACTCAGGCACTGTGATTCGAGAACGGAATGTGTGTATTTAATGCTGCTCCTCTAAGGAGCCACACGTTTGTGGTATCCCATGTTACTTCCTGCTTGAAAGCAGGTAACTTAGGCGGACCTGAATATCTCGATTACCCTTTAATAGGCCTTCTCTCGTGATTGTTGGCGACCATTAATAATTATGCGCTGTGTTGCACTATCTCGAATCACAAACGGCTTGCACCGTTCCCCTGATGACTGGCTTTTCCCGTCACTTTCCTGTTCACAGGTAAACAGATTTTCTTGGTAATTACGGGTCCGAACATGGGTGGAAAATCCACTTACATCCGAAGCGTAAGTTTCGCGTTATGCCACTCCACACTGCGCTGTTTCCCATCGTTTCCGCGACATTTGCTTTCATCCATCTCCCGCTGTGTCCATGTGCGTTTTGACACTTGCACCAGAACACAGCTGTTTCTTTGCTAATGTTCTTCGGTCAGTGGCATTTGGTCTACTGACTGTCCCAGCACAAAGTCACAGTGCCCCAGCTGTCTTGTCAACCCTTAATCTTTATCAGTCGACCGCTTAGTGCGGTTGGATTGCCCTCAAACAGGTCATAGGCTTTTCATTGTTATTCTCGTGATTCTTTTACTTCCTTGGTCTGGAAAATAAGGTCAGATCTTTGCAATGCACTCTTTGTTCGCTACCTTCTTCGTTCTCAATTATATGTGTATCGCGATATCTCGGATACCGTAGCGACTGAAACATGAGGCTGCCTGGTGCAGCACATGCATCCGCCTGTAAATATCAAAACCGACAGATTTAGCTGGATTCCAGGTGAGTCTCTCGCAAAACCAAATTAGTTTGCAAATGAGTGTATTTCGCTAAGATCAGATCTGTTTTCCTCCAAATCTCCCAGCATTGATGATTTAAATTTCGTATAGTGCACCTTTTAGAAAAAACTGGTTGTAGCTGAGTTCAAACCAAAGCTAACAATGGGCATGTTTCAGAATATACGATATTTTTCACTGGTAATCGCGAAATGATGACGTTTTTGAATGCTCATAAATTTATGTACGGATTGAAGCATTTTAAATTGAAATGTCGTTTCTTCGAATTCCCTCTATATGAAAATGCAAAGGAATCTTAGGTAAACATCCAGATGTCGTATTTGACCATATTACCCTCTGGTTCAAGCGTTCCCTGTCACAGAAACGTAATCACAAGCTTTAAGTTATCCTCCATTATCACCCGAACTACTGTGAAGCCCTCTTTTCTTACTGATGAACCAAACCATCTGGAGAGTCCTTGTATCATTTTTTAATTACCAAGCAATTTTGCTCGTCCCTCCATAATATATGACAGTCTTCTCTCTTGACTCATACTGCCTCATACTTTCTAGTTAGGCACATAGCCTTCATTATTTTCTTGCTGAACACACCTGACCCTAAATTGTAGCTTGGTGGACCTTCTTATGTCCGAGGTACTTCTCAGCTGGTTACATGCAGTCCTCTGTGAATTTCGCTTCGCAGTGCCGTACAGGGATCGCGGTAGGTACATGGTCTCCCTGGAACTCTGCCCGGGCGAAATTTTTCGATCAAATGAATTCCGTTTGGGCCTATTCCGACACCGTATTGGACACAGTTGGTTTATATACATGCGGGTGATAACGAGGATTCCAGTACAATCCCATCAGTTGATGCAAACTATGATCTTCTCACATCAAAGATGTTTCTTACCGTTTAGTGGCAGTCACCATTTAGCAAACCGCATTGGTGGTGTTAAAGCATACATGTTGGAATCGTGGTTATCTTGCGCGCCGAATGCAGCTCAAATGGTTACCGGATAGCAGCAACAACACCCCACATTCTGTAGATAGTTCCTTTTCTTATTCATTGCATCGCTTCACAATCTGAGAATTTGTATCCTGGTCCATAAGCAGATGCTTAAATCGCCTTCTGCTACTCCACAAGTTTGTGGCTGAATTCCATTTCCACGTTTCTTTTTTCGGAAACCTGTAGGCTTTCGTTTGGTGGATGTTTGTCATCCCGATCTTCCGTTTCCTGATACTTGGCGTTCCTCGTAGATTTATTCTTACTTTATATCCGGTTTAGCGACGTTCCCAACTCTGGAGAACCATCCATTATTGTTTACTTGCCTTGCCTGTCCAGCCCTCGTTGATATATACTCGTGGTGTGTGATGCATTCTTGTTTTTCTCCTGTTCGATGCTGGTCATCTCATCCATCGATATTGATTATCTATTTCTCTGCTAGGTCGGTGTTATCACTGCGATGGCTCAAATTGGCAGTTTTGTGCCCTGTTCGTTTGCTGAACTATTTCCTGTGGATGCAGTGATGGCACGCGACTATCAGATTCTGCTTGAAAGACAAATTGCCACGTTCTACCACCAGCTTTTGTGTGTACTCTTTCGTATGCTCTTGCCGAGCATCATACGTTGGTCGTGCGACAAGACATTTGTCGGACAGAATACGCGAACACAATCCCGCATCTCTGAGTGGTAGTGGGAAGAAACCAGGCTCAAGCGCGATTGCAGCACACTTGGCCGAAACCTGTCATATCATAGACAAGGAGCAAGCCTTCACCATCATTTACCGGGTACCTCTGAACGGACCACGACTGGTACGATCCAAACTACTATCGATCGCAGAGGCGATAGGAATCCGACTGCTGGATCCACAACTTTGCATCCAAAAGAAACTTGTGCGACCTCTGAACTTGAACTGGCCTACGAAACATCTGGTCCCACAAGTCTGTCTGACATTGACGTCATGACCCATTGACCTACCCCTCACCCAACCCCCTTCCTTTGACTTCTATTTCTCTAAAGTGTAGCCGCGATCTTAACCTTTTCCACGTGATTTCTGCTACCATATAAATTTGTGATGTATTAGCCAAGATGAACAATCACAGAAAACAAGCTTTGTTCGCTACCTTCTTCGTTCTCAATTATATGTGTATCGCGATATCTCGGATACCGTAGCGACTGAAACATGAGGCTGCCTGGTGCAGCACATGCATCCGCCTGTAAATATCAAAACCGACAGATTTAGCTGGATTCCAGGTGAGTCTCTCGCAAAACCAAATTAGTTTGCAAATGAGTGTATTTCGCTAAGATCAGATCTGTTTTCCTCCAAATCTCCCAGCATTGATGATTTAAATTTCGTATAGTGCACCTTTTAGAAAAAACTGGTTGTAGCTGAGTTCAAACCAAAGCTAACAATGGGCATGTTTCAGAATATACGATATTTTTCACTGGTAATCGCGAAATGATGACGTTTTTGAATGCTCATAAATTTATGTACGGATTGAAGCATTTTAAATTGAAATGTCGTTTCTTCGAATTCCCTCTATATGAAAATGCAAAGGAATCTTAGGTAAACATCCAGATGTCGTATTTGACCATATTACCCTCTGGTTCAAGCGTTCCCTGTCACAGAAACGTAATCACAAGCTTTAAGTTATCCTCCATTATCACCCGAACTACTGTGAAGCCCTCTTTTCTTACTGATGAACCAAACCATCTGGAGAGTCCTTGTATCATTTTTTAATTACCAAGCAATTTTGCTCGTCCCTCCATAATATATGACAGTCTTCTCTCTTGACTCATACTGCCTCATACTTTCTAGTTAGGCACATAGCCTTCATTATTTTCTTGCTGAACACACCTGACCCTAAATTGTAGCTTGGTGGACCTTCTTATGTCCGAGGTACTTCTCAGCTGGTTACATGCAGTCCTCTGTGAATTTCGCTTCGCAGTGCCGTACAGGGATCGCGGTAGGTACATGGTCTCCCTGGAACTCTGCCCGAGCGAAATTTTTCGATCAAATGAATTCCGTTTGGGCCTATTCCGACACCGTATTGGACACAGTTGGTTTATATACATGCGGGTGATAACGAGGATTCCAGTACAATCCCATCAGTTGATGCAAACTATGATCTTCTCACATCAAAGATGTTTCTTACCGTTTAGTGGCAGTCACCATTTAGCAAACCGCATTGGTGGTGTTAAAGCATACATGTTGGAATCGTGGTTATCTTGCGCGCCGAATGCAGCTCAAATGGTTACCGGATAGCAGCAACAACACCCCACATTCTGTAGATAGTTCCTTTTCTTATTCATTGCATCGCTTCACAATCTGAGAATTTGTATCCTGGTCCATAAGCAGATGCTTAAATCGCCTTCTGCTACTCCACAAGTTTGTGGCTGAATTCCATTTCCACGTTTCTTTTTTCGGAAACCTGTAGGCTTTCGTTTGGTGGATGTTTGTCATCCCGATCTTCCGTTTCCTGATACTTGGCGTTCCTCGTAGATTTATTCTTACTTTATATCCGGTTTAGCGACGTTCCCAACTCTGGAGAACCATCCATTATTGTTTACTTGCCTTGCCTGTCCAGCCCTCGTTGATATATACTCGTGGTGTGTGATGCATTCTTGTTTTTCTCCTGTTCGATGCTGGTCATCTCATCCATCGATATTGATTATCTATTTCTCTGCTAGGTCGGTGTTATCACTGCGATGGCTCAAATTGGCAGTTTTGTGCCCTGTTCGTTTGCTGAACTATTTCCTGTGGATGCAGTGATGGCACGCGTTGGGGCAGCCGATTGTCAGATTCGAGGGGTGTCAACGTTTATGGCGGAGATGCTGGAAACTTCTTCAGTCTTACGAGTGAGTAGTGGCGAAAATATCTTACCTTCGGACGAAATGATTTGAGTTTGTCTTGTTTCACAACCACTTGGACGCGCTTTTGAAGCTATTCTTTGGTATTCCTGGCTGGGTTCAGATGTGTATACATGTCAAATTGAATGTGTCTGAAATCACTGTGCTTTCATTCAAGTTATTGTCAAATGTGTACTGATCCCATTCTCTTTATCCTAGAATCTGTGACATCTTTTATTTCTGAGCAGAATTATGGGTAACACATACAACTATCCATGTTCCGTTCTAGTTTATTAGGGAACAGATTGAGCAGCACATATTGCTTGGTCTGAGGACGAATTAAGTGAAAAATTGACATTCTGCTTGGACCGAAATGTTTGGAATTATGGTCGACGGTTTTGTGCATATCATGTCGACAGATAGTTCATTCCTTCGACTGGGCCTTTTGTCTATCGCACAATGTGGACAAAACACTTAAATGAAACCATTGGCTTCACGGACGGAAAGGTTTTCTGTAAGCTCACCTGTTCGAAATCCAAACGAATGTTTGAGTGATGCGATCATCAAACAAGTGACAATTTTGTACGGGCTATTGAATATTCTGTAAAAACTCTTCACATTTGCCAACATCTTTCTGTTTTTATGGTCGTGGCTTCTGAAGTGGTTGGTCATCATCTTACTTGTTTGACCATTCTAAAGTTTAAGGTATTCCCTCATCTTTTTGATTGTGACACTCGCCTTAATCAATGTCGGTGCTCCACGAATTGTCACTGTGATGGAATTCATTTTTAACGAAAATCATGCAACGCCTGATCGCTATGGTTCTCAGGCATGTGTGATGGATGAGATCCCATAGTCGGTCCACGAACTAGCCAGCCTATTTGCCCACCACGTTTGTCCTTCAACAAACCGTGATTCATGTGCACTATCATGCGCGTAAGTTGCAATCAAGATGAAGACATTGTTGTGCATCGTGAAAAGTAGTGAGTAGACTGTATTTGACTGCAAGGTTTTTCATCACAGGGGAACTTTGGACGATTTCATTATTTCGCGTCTCAAGAGTTGGCTTCTCTATCATTGAAGTTTTCCGACTTTTATGGACATATCAACTTGTGTGAGGGTAAGGCACCCCGTGGGGATTGGGTGAGTAGGATTCTCCTCAAGTTCTACCTCTCCAACGGCCATTTCTGCTGTGAATTCTTATATCCTCTTCTGAACCACCGACAAATATCCACACTTCCAGTCATTCTATTCTTTGGGGCGTTACAACGTATTTTCGTTGGCTAAAAAGTGTGATGGACCTATTGGAATTCGCTTTCCACCTTTGTTCCTATTTTTAAGGCACAATGATTTCGCAACAAGCTCTATCCAAGGTCCATTTGATGACGCTATCTCGATGTTCCAATTTTCGGTCGTGACATTTACTGCGCATAGCAAATATGTTCAGTCGGAAACTGCGTTATTTACCCCTTGCGTGTTCTCACAAATTTAATCCGTACTCTCATGTCCGCAGACCCTCCCCGTTTTCCGGCCAGGTCAAATCTTTGTATATGCTGTATGACTATTTTGGCGCATTATACAGACTTAGCCCTTCACATTTGGGTGATAAGCGTTTTTATATCCCCCGTCATCTTTATACTACTGTGGTGTGTGTTTGGCAACTTTGTCAAATAAGTTGTCATTTGGCATCTTCCGTGTACGTTCCACATTCGTAGAACCACGTTACACGCACTCCGTAAGCTACAGGTAATTAGCGTGGTCAAATTTGATTTTTCGTATACCTTATACACCTGTTTATATACGTCCTACCTGTCTTTATTGCACTAGTTAATCTGACTAACTCCTAGCCAATTTGTAGTCCCATCTGTCGAAGGATCTAGTAGACGTTGGGTGCCATAGGATAATGGTTTCTCCACTCTCATCAGCAACAAACGCAAAACGTTCTACAGTCATAGGTTGGAAGCACAGTGAACTCCACGCACCATTTAGTCGCACAGGCACACGGAAGGGGCGAATTGGGTAGAATGAGTTCTGTCGTTATGTGATACCCTGAACCAGCAACTTTTGTGCCCAAATTTCAGGTTGATGTGACTTCCTCATCATTGGTTCGCATAGTCAGCACTCTGATGCTTCCGCAATAGTGTTATGGCATCGAAAGTTTCGTTCGTTTGTGAGACATTGACATTGAAGGCACCTGAACCAAAATTTTGCGCATAAAAGGTTTGGAGGTTGTCCGACCCGACTTATCCTTCTGTGTGCCCGTTCGACTCACTGTTTTTTGGTTGTTGCTCCGCTCCCAACCCACCAATTTGATGAGTTTTATGTTTACTACTGATGAAAGCCAAGGGACTGTTAGCACCTTGCAGTCCACATCTTCTGACTTATTTTTACAAACTGGCTCAACGGGACTCATTTTGCCATCGTTCGGAGATTAAATGTTACAATCCCAAACTTCCATCTGTGTCTCCGCGATGGCCAACTTACGGCGGTGTTTTGTGGCACCAGCAGAGACTCACCGCTTGTATCACTGATCAATCCAATGAACCGAAACCCCACTCAAACTGCTTCCCCGCAGCTCTGGTTGTCATAACATACTAGCTCAGGGACGATGTATGGAAGTTACTCATAACGGGCAAATATGGACGAATGAGCAAATTGCAATTGTGTTCACGAAATCGTCGCAGTTGGGGAGGTTCGCCGTTTGGAATACCGTAATGCTTACTGTTCTCTTTCCGTGAATTATTGTGACCGATATTTTTGTTTCACTGTCGGTTTCACTAATCAACTGTAAAGCTGCAGTATTGTTTGTTTTTGCTTTACGATTGGAGCTGCAAAGCGCCTTTAGTGTTCTGCTTCCAGCATTCATCATTTTTACATTCCCTCGGGGGTAGTTGTCCTGTTAATTTGTTAGCTTTCGAAAAAAATAATGTCACAATTTCCAACGTTAAAATAAAACCTTTTTTGGGCGGGGGAAGAAAGACGACTGTGTTCAGACTGGCGGAATGTAGGTTTCAGGGGCTTGGTGCGCCAAATACACCGGGAAGAAAGCAGTCATACTTACTATTATCCACCGGTAAACTGAAGTGAACCGACGTCATACACCAAATTTTCTAGCAATCATTCCTACTGTGCCTCTACACTGTGTGCATTGTTCTCCCCAGTGCCCGTCTAGCGTGAATTCAAGTTACCTGTACCACATACCTGCAACTTGTGTAGGCTGCATACACACATATGTGCCCGCACTTATGTACCCTCATTCCAGTATATAATTCACTGCTAATATCGGAATCTTCAGTCGCCACAGATACTCAGTACTGAAGATTTCGAAGCAGTTAAGACTGTGACTGGTTGGATCGTTAGACTGTTCCAATGCACACTGATGTGTGTTTCGCACTGCTATAAACAAATGGATATATTCAACCCAGCTGGTGTGTGCTGTTGCGCCTTTCTTCCGTTAGTTAGTATGGCTTAGACTAAACAAAATTAATATCCATCAGGCATTTTTCTTTTCATTTTGTTTTTGAACACGTTAGGCAGCCACCCCGAATTCCTTGGTTATAATCGACGAACTGGGCCGCGGAACGTCTACCTTTGATGGCTTCGGTCTGGCTTGGGCTGTAGCTTCGCATCTAGCAGGACCACAGCTGGGTTGTTTGAGTTTGTTTGCCACGCATTTCCACGAGTTGACCATTCTGGCTCATCATATGCCCGGTCGTGTATCCAACCTGCGTGTCACCGCTCACGTGTCTCCAGGAGGCAGCGCTGACTCCATAAACGGTTCAGGTGTTGTAATGCTGTACAAGGTTGAACCAGGTGAGTGACGATACTGGGCGAACCCTTTAGTATGTCATAGAAAGCTTGTTGGTAGCTCACATCAGGGACTTGTCCATCACTAAATGTAAAACGACGCCAATTTATTGATATTCTGACGTCGAATGTCGTCGTCAGGTGTAGTACCCGCTCCGTGTAAATACCTCATCCTCAATATGACCGCCTGTCTGTCACTTGAACTTCTCAGTGCCCCAGTTGCTAGGAGCTGCTTCTCTAGCATGCACATACGGGAAAGTAGTTCCATTTGCCATGGTTTTGCTCACTACTGAGTAACAGATCGACAGCTCACTGGGTAATACGGTCCATAGTATTGTGGTGTAAGTGAGTAATAACTGAAATGCATTGATCATCGGCGTTTTGATGTTTGAGTGGGAACAAAGTAGCTGTGTCTTGAAGAAAATAGCTTGGTCAGAAACTCAGCTACTGTTAGCGGCCACTCACAGTGGCCAAGTTTTTGTCCCAAACACCCTCACCGAGCGCACCGCTGTATTGCAAAGTTTATCGAAAACGGGCAAGCTGATAGCACATCAACACCAAAGATGCATCATATTGGCAGACTATTCCGTTCGACCCGCGTTTAGGGAAATTTCGTTTGTGGCTAAACCACTGGAGGCACACAACATTCCAGTCGCTTGGATGTGACGTCGAGGTTTGTCTGAAAGTATCAGACGACCCCAAACACTTGTAGTGCTATTTTGCATTTTGCGGCTTCTAGGCATGAGATGATCACCCAAAGCATTGTGGTGAGGAAAGCTTATCTATTTTGTTACCACTTGTATATTCCACATAAATTGATAGCTACTGACGTTGCCATCACGCGACGTGACAATTGATATCGTTCCACGAAATCCTCTGCTGTATAAAACCGATAAGATTGACGCCACTTTAGACGCTACGTTTCATTGCCAATCAGTTGCTTCCAACTGTACTTCAGTTCCCTTTCAAGGAATTTCACGATCACTTCTCTTTAGTCCAGGTATGAAACTCGTTGCAGAACTCGTTCCTGTAATCCGTACATTTTTGTATGAGAAGTTCCCCCTTGATTTCTGTTAGACAAAAAAATTGGGTGCGGTTTCTCAATTGCCATTATTCTCTAACTAAGGACAGTCTTCATAAGAAGAATACTTTGATAATGCTGCCCCAGTGCAAAATCTTAATCAGGTTTGACTGACTCGAGCCAGGCTTATAGGATCTGACAATGGACGGTTCAGTTGTTGTGTTCTGAATGCATTGAATCAATACTCTCTAAAGGTTGCTAAATTCGTTTGTGAGCTCTTAGTACTGGTGAGCATATGTGGCTGTTTGATATGCTCTACGTAGGCTACTGGCCTCATAGTGATCTCCAAATATGGTCCGCGAAACAGTTGCTTATAAAGAATACGCTGTAGCTCTTGCCACGCACTGGCATTTACGTTCTCGATTAAACTGTAGTTGCGCTTTGAAACCCAGTTGTTTTTATTTGACCGCGTCCTCTAATCTTAGATTTGGGCACGTCTCCACAATGTAGTTATGTTTTTTTCCCTGAATCTTATTTTTTGGTGTGGGAGAAATGGTTTCGCCCATGGCAGCAAAAATTGGTAGGTAAGATGAAGCGGGCTTACAAACCGGATGCGGCCGAGGGTCGTAATTTACAGGAACATGACCCATGTTGGGGTCTATGTTGGATTGCGAACACAGCTAAACCCTGGGCGCAGTATGTGGGAGTTTAATGGGTGTTCCATTGGAGAAAAAGTACTCAGCAGCGTTCGGACCACGGTTATTTGTATCCCTGTGAGGGTACAGGTTCGACGACCATGTCTTCCAGTTATGGACAACAGGATAGGCACGCCCCGTATCTCGATATATCCGATGTGCTCTCTTCTGCGGGTGTATATATCATGTCAAACCACCCTCTCCATCTTCATCCAAATCTGATAGTAATTACCAGATTGAATTCCGTTTTTTTTAAAATCTCAACGTAACCTTGACAGACATCCCGTTATTTTGATAAAAGTATTGAACAATTTTTTTAAACAATATACCGGAATAGAGTTTTGTTTGTTTGGACGTTTGTGTTTTGCACCATAACCTTTTCTCAGCCACACCAGCGGAAAACCCTTGTTGGTTTATCACACTGTTTTTGTATGCTTCTTCATTTTAGGTATTTGCACTCGTAGCTATGGCTTAGATGTTGCAAAGCTTGTTGGCCTCCCTGACAAAGTGCTTACCGAAGCCGAACACAAAGCTGCCCGTGACGAGCAGTTGGAATCTTTGTGGCTAACTTTGGACGGGAAATACCGCATGGACAGTGATGGCGATCCTGCCTCCAAACGTATACGTTGGGACAGCGATGTATCTGAGGTGCGCTAGCTTGGTTGTCCATGGTTACGTTGATGGTCTTCCGATTTCTGCTGTCAGTTTGTGCTTCTGGTTTCAATTTAAACAGGTCAAAAATCATTATGGCATTCAGAGCTTGGGCAGGAGTATCTTTTGAACGCAAGCTTTAGGTGTAAATTTTTGTGAGGTAACCGGTTACTTACTTTTGCCATTCGTATTGAGTTCGTAATATGTGACCTGTAGGTAATAGTAGTATTAGTAGGGGACGAGATAGCACAGTGGTCAGAGCGTGGAGTTGCTGATCGGAAGGTACGTGGTTCTAACCAGACATCTGCATCTCGACTTGTCTGGGCTTGGGCAACCTAGCAATATGCCAGCCGTCGTACCTCCTTCGGGTGGCATGGCAGTTAGACACCGAAAGGGTGTTACAGTTGAACGATTAGTAGTGGTCGTTCAGCTATGGCACTCTTCCTATGAATGGCTGCTGCGCGACTCGGAGGAAGCTCGGCGGCTGTGATACTACCAAACTGCCCAAGTGGAGGCATCTGCAATCGGAACATCTAGGATCGGTATCGAAATACGAGTTTTTCGGTCAGTCATTTGGTGCCTTAACCGCAGAGCTAACTCTGACTCGCTGTGTAGGTAACGGCCTTTCTTCCAATACACCAGATATGGGTGATACGAACTGCTTTGTTCCTGTTCATGTCCTGCGCAGAATCTGATGGTATTCGGGCGTCAAGTGAAGATGTTCCGATGGTTGTCAAGCCGCGATGCATGTGTTTTGGGACTAACACGATAATTGTGGTATCCGAACTTCGCTTAAAAATAATTCAAATTTATATCCGAGTCAGCGTGGTGGATATTCTGCTCAGAGTGCATGAGACTTCCCTTGACTTGACATCAACTATACGATTCGTTGTTTCAGTTCTGTCGCGCTGTCTGCAAACTGTAGTGTGAATTAGTCTGTTCTCTTTAGGAGTACTGATCAGGGTGACTCCATTATCGTTGGCAGTATTCTAAATTAGCGCAACCATCCATGGCATCACATTCTGCAACTTCTGCCGATCGAACCTAGTTCATCAGTTCCACAAGTAATTGCTCACTTGGAATACACAGTGTTCATGTTCACTACACATATCCCGCTCCTTCATTCGCTTCAGCAGCCAGTTGGCTGTTACGTTTATCCTTCAAAATACTTTATTTGTCACCAAACAACAAGATGCTCGGGGACTCCGCCTACTTGGTGATCCCCAAGAAGGGTGAAACTGGTCATGGACTGTCGACAAATTTTCAGCAACCTTATGAGTAGTGCTTTACGAATATACATGTATCGCGATATTTCGAATATCGTAGCAACTGAAACATGAGGTGGCCTGGTGCAGTACATTTTCAGTTGCCTGGAAACATCACAAACGAGAGATTCAGCTGGTTTCCAGGTGTCTCTCGAAAAACCAAATTAATTTGCAAATGAGTGTATTTCGTCAAAAGCTGTTATTGTTTCATTTATCCTTCTTCATTTTCACCCTTGTTTCTTTCCGCGTTGCTATGACAATAGTGTGGGAACCGTTGGGCACATGTTTGGCTGCCTACATTCCGTAAACGAAAATTTTATTAGCTCCTTAATTTAAATAGACTGGCGACTGACTGTGTGTTAAAAACCGTATGGTCACAGTTATCGTTGCTAGTTTATCGTGAATTTATTTACTAGGGTCGACGGATTGGGAGTTTGGGATGACGAACCAATGGGCAGGCAAACGGGTGCACAGAGCAATAGTGAGGATTTCTGTGAGATACCTCACATCTCAGACCGGAACGTTGAACTCGGTGGTAGCAACGAGCAACCATTAGGCATGTCCGAAACGACTGCGATCGTATCATCCCCATGTCCAAGCTGTGCCACAGCTCTTCATCTAGAAGTCCCTTGGAACACGCCTCAGTATAATCAGGGAAAACGGAGAAGGAATTTTGCTTCTATCATTAATTACACGGATTGAAAACGAAGCATCAAGACTGAACGACTAGATAATTGAGAGGATGCTGTTTGTTGTCTGCGTATAAACAGGAGACAATGCTGGCTAGGTGTTGGTTTTTCTGCTCAGCCGGATAATGTAGCTGCAAACTTTTCGCCACTAGTCCAGGTGCCTTCATCCATGAGTTTTTATCATGGAGTGGAGTGTTGCATCACTGGGTGTGAATCGAAAAGCGATATGCGTAGTTGGATGTTTACTACCAGTCGGGTCGACTGTGTTCGATTGTTTGTGCAGACGGTTTTACTAGTGAACCCTCCAGTTTGTGTCCCATCTGGCCCGTATCCACGTTATCACCGTCGTTCTTTGATCAGGGTAACTGTTTCTCCAGAACAGCGGTCGATGTGTTTTGGCTATCAGGATTCTTCCTTAATGTAATATTGCGCGCCACTACTCAGGGCGCATTCAGTGATTCCACGCTCTATTCCACTGGTGCACTCTGATTAATGATGAAGTGTTTGCAGTCAAAAGATCGCCAATGCAACATTCACCGTAATCTCTTTGTTAAGTCATGGTGAAAACCAGCTCGGTCTTTTTCAGTCCGCCACTTAGAAACGCTTTATGCTTGTATGCTTGTCGTACTTCAATTTCAGACCGTCGTCCACGCCTTAAAAACGTGCCGTAATGCCTCTACGCCTTCTGCTCTTTTACCCGCTTATGGATTGGGATTTTCCCAGAACGTGACGCCAATCAGAGCGTTTGCTTTTTAAGGTTCTGTTTATTTCGTTCTCTGCAAAGTTGAGTTGCATCTGCCGAAAAAAGTTGAGTGGCCGTACTCTTGGTTCTGTTGCGAGCCGACGTCAGTTATGGTGCGGTGTGAATCTGTTTTGTCTTTAGAAGAATCGCTCATTTGACCCAGGGGACCGTCACGCTCATCTATAAATCATGTTAAAGTTTCACAGCTACGTGCACATACGATGCAGGAAATCGGGGTGGACAACCACCATTTGGGTACAGTCGCTAGTGCCCTTCCAGTAACGAGCTTTCACTGATGTGTGAAACAGTTTCAACCACAGACGCGAGACAAAGCTTAACACGTTGAATTCGATCAGACTGTCGAGTGACCACCCTGTTACAGTGCATATCTCGTAAATTTTAGTGAAACTTTGTGAAATATCCACATCCTTTATGACTAATCCGGACTGGCCAGAAGGTGAGACTCGACAAGACGTAACTTAAATCTCCCACGAACAGCGGTGTAGTAGAGTGGACGATGCAGTTGATGATGAATTGTTTTATATCACGTCTGGATAGACGGGGATTATAACGAAGGTCAGTTAACTGTTACTTAGTGTTCACGTTTACGGTCACTGTCAATGTCCGATATCTTGATCCCTCTCCGTCACGTGCTATTCTCCCGTTGTTGGGGTTTCAGCAAAGGATGAAACTGTTGCAGCGTTTCTCCAGTTTTCAGTATGGTGTACATGCTATATGCTAAATGAAATTAATTCAATAATATTTATCCACTGTTTTACACTATCTGGTGTTGTTTTTTCCGGGTCTTCATGGTTCAGGCTCATGCATCAGCGGCTGTTGTAATTGCCGACCAGTTACGCGGGCAACTCCTACGCATTTTGGACGATGCTACTGGCAATGGGCAGAATGCAACACCTGATGATGTCAATAAGTTCGGGGCTCATTTGGCCCAGATAACAAAGGCTCTTCTCAACAACTCCGACTCCAATCTACCTCAAGAATTATTATTGCTCGCCAAATGAAGTGATGATATGCCTGTGGGCATGAGAGTATCTTTATATTATTATCATCAGAGGTATTTATTCACACGTTTGTAATAAGTGTCATTTTATTACCAGAGTCTTGTTGTGCTTTCTCTTCCCTTTGTAAATGAGTTCTAAATGGGGCCAACCTGTCATAGATACTGGAGCGCCGTTGTATGTAAGAATTATGCTCGGTTGGCGCGGTTAATTCTAGCACCATGATTCATCCAATGCATTTCGGATGATCGTCTCGAACTTTACAAGATATGATGAATCATAATCGGAAAGACAACTGCCTTCTGTTGTTTGTGTTTCAAAGGGAGTGCTTCATTCTTGGAATTTATTGCCTGCTGAATATTTGAAAGCGTTGTGAAATGGCTTGCGGAATCTCATGTTCAAGCAAAGTCAAACAAAGTCATTAACACTAAGCTGGTTTGCGAATGAGTGGAACGTATGATTTGACGTTCACCGTGCAAAGTGTTAGTGACGAATACTCGGAATTCACACCTGCCGATGAGTCCGAAGAATGGCAAACCGACTGTTGCAGACCTTTCTTCGACTTTATGGATAGTGTTATCTTGACAATGCTGTCTTTTAGGTAGAGAAGATAGTCAATCTTAAGTACGGAATACAACTCCAAATTTGAGGTCAAAGGACTGAAGAACAGAAAGAATAATCCACCGTAAAGAGTGCTGGTTAGATCAGGAGAAGTTGTGAAATGAAAAATGTTTAGCTGTAACACCTTTTCGGTGCTTAGCTACCATGCTACCCGAAAGAAGCATGAGGGTTGGGGTACTGCCAGGTTGCCTAAGCGTAGACAGGTAAAGTCGAGATGAAAAGGTCGGGTTCAAACAATGGACCTTCCGGTCAGTGACTGGGGCTGCAACCTGGGGATACAGTCGGTACGGCCTCTTTCGAGGCGAAACCCAGCTCGGTCCTCAGGGTTGTGTCTGCTGCTGTGTGGTTTGTTTGGATAAGAGATTCCTGTGTATGCTACGGTGATCGAGCTTATGCCCTAATGAACTTCGCAAGATGCTCTTACACCGTTTTCCAGTCAGATGGTGTGATGGGGAAAAGCGTCATTCGTCCGTTCAGTATGGATTTCATTTCGGTAACAGCCTTTTGCAAACCAATTAATACATATTTGTTTCTATTGAGCTCACTGCGGAGGACAAGGGGGCCTTTGTTCAGAAGAACCGATTATGGCGTATCCAAATGTCCGTCTTCGCCGCTCGAATCATGGCGGTATCACATGGAACATGAAAACGAGTGAACGTTTGGCTTATTTAGTTACCGACTACTGAAGAGAAGAGGGGATGTCTGTATATGACTTGGATATATCTATAGGAGTGTATTCAGTTCCAGTAGACAATCGGTTGCAGCTGGAGCTGACCGGTTAACTTTATATGGCTCTTTCCTATCGAGGCTTGTCGTGGAATTCAACGTTATCCAGATGGGGATTTCGGGTATGAACGCCTCAGTTTCGAATTCGCTTGGTGAATTAGTTCATCCGACCGAAGTCTTGGAAGCATTCCGAAGTTTGCGACAGTTTGACGAAAATTCTTTACCTAAGAGCACCAGGTCGGTTTGTTTCAAGGTGTTTGCTCAACACGTCAATCGCTGTGGCTGAACCTTGTCTATTTTTCATGAACCTTGGCTCTACTTGTGCATTGATTGGTCACCGAGGCGACCAGCTTCGAAAGCGGTCCATCAGTTTGTCGAATAGCTTATCTTTTTTTTTATGCTCTCTGGGATTGCCTATCAGAAAGCAGATTTAGATTCGTAGAGTAACTTGAATTTTCTGACGGGATTACTTTTCGCTTTGAGCAGACGATGCGTGTGGTGCTGGCTTTTGAAGTGTCCCTTCCTCAGGAAAGAAACGCTACGAAATTGGCGAAGAAAACTTCTCTGGTTGCCGGCTGATAAGACTCATAGAGGAAACACAGTATAATGTCACGCCTAAAGCTGACACCGACAGCAGTCCCGTACCGCCACATCGGCGGACTCCTGTTTGGGGGTAGATGTTGATCGAATAAAGATACGAGCATTGCGCTGTTCGTCAGAACATGACAATGCAGGATGAAGCAGTGGGTGAGAATTCAGTGTCGTTATTCGAGTTTAAAGAGATAAAAAGAATTAGTAGCTCACAATGGCGCCAGTGCGGGACCTGTTTACACGGTGTTACATAAGTGTTTCCCTTTCATGGATACGTATGGTCATTGATCTAGGTACGTTATTCCCAGAAAGACAATAATATCTCCTGCGCGCGTGAATGCTATCCTAATCATACCCACACAACCGCGATTGCGGTCCGCCAGTCCAAGGAAAGCGCGATATATTTTTCACCATTTCGCTCGCCACAATGAAACACTTCACCGAACATGAACATTAGCATTCCTGAAATTGGGGACTTTACCAGCCGTCGGTAGGTGTTTTTAATGTCTACCCTAGAAACCCCACCGGTCTACCTACTTTTCACTTTCCCGTGTCGGTAATCTTCCCATCGTATTGGCAGTTTCAATTTGCATGCCTCATGATCCATCCTATCCTACCCGTTGGCTCGAATGTTCTAAATTGTCAGCCAAAACTGCTGTGCCATCAAACCAACTAAATTTAGCGCGCACATCTATCGTTTCACCACCCACCGCATTCCGTGCCAGCCCCTTCTGCACACCTAGAAAGCAAACAGACGCACAAATCGAAGCGTCTTCTTCCGCCGAACACATGCACGTCTGGGGCTATGCTAGATTCGAACAGCACGTGTTCGAACAGCTCACGTGATCAGGTATCCCGGTGGCAAGCTAGCTGTACAAGGTCACTTGCCGAAAAGTACACCGATGTTGGTATTCGTTGTTTGCTGTGCTAATGAAGTTGGTAGACACGCGTAGGTTAGATTTCGCTCTTGGGCAATTTAAGCTGTGGTGTTTTTACTGATTGCTTGTTGCATCAGACAGTAAGCTTTTGTGCACATTTTAAATCCATAGTCTTCATCGATTGGCTGCTGTTCCTGTTCCCCTCTTATTTTCTGTGCCCTTCTGATCAGTAATATCGAACTGTTGACCTCCACATCAGTTCAGGACTGAGCGAAAATAAACATAGCGATATGTTAACGTTTCAGCTATTCTCTTCAGTCGCACAAAAAAGTGGGATCATGCAATGACACAGAAGCATCAACGGGTGAGGATGAAAAAGGCTACCCAAGAAGGGAGGCTACAAGTTGGATCTCATCTAGTTAACAAAGCAGCCCTTGTTCAATTCTTAACCAATTCGATACATGGATTCTATTGATACAAAAAGGCCTGGGTCGGCCAGCAACAAGGTAACTTTACATCGTTGTCTCCAATGGGAGTAGGACCGACTTACTTTCTGTGAATTTTATGGGAAATCTAATCAAGCATTCATTAGATGGAACTTTACGTTTAGTATTTAGGTGGCATGGCCATCAGTCCCTTATGGCTCTAAACAGGTGCATTCAAATTACACTAGAAAAAGCACCCAACCTTTTCGAGGTAGTAGGATGACAGTCGCTGACATTTCCTGTATTGCATATCCATATGGGCGAGAGATTGAAAGCATTTCACGAGTTTTATCTACGTTTAGCACAAGAGCAAGACCAACATGCTCCCAATTGAGCTGCGTTGAATGCTCCATCGACTACTTCGGGTGGCAACACCTATACCATTCGGTTGAGCCGAAGAATCTGCAATCTTGCTAGCACTGTGTCTCGTCCAAATTTAATTTTCACCAATAAAATTGTAGTTACCACCCTAATCCCACAACCTAATGATTTAACCACTTACCTACTGTTGTAGGGATTGTTCTGTATCGAGAAAGTGACCAGACAGTCGTTTAATATGTGAAACCTTATTTTTTCTAGATCGTCAACCCATTCGAGAAAACCACTCGCGAGTGCTTGGTTGGCATCTACTTGAAGCGGTTAGTGAAACCTGCCTTGCTTCTTTCTGTATTATAAACTGTCTACACAGCACTGCCGGGTCACAATCGAGACGAGATCGACTTACGTAAACAATCATGTATGACTTGCTCAGGATAACTTGTTCGTGCCTCGAACTCGCCTTGCACTTTGTCCCACCAAAACAAGTTCAAACGGAACTTTCCCGCTCTCAGTTTAATCTATTCTGCGTTGAGGTCAGTCGTAACTTCGTTAAGAGATATCGAAAATCCAAGCGTTCGCTTATCCGCTCGTTTTCCGTCGAAGATGACAGTCAGTGGTTATTTCACGCACACTTATCACAAACACCGTGTTTGAAGTCAATCTCATGAACTGAAACCAGTCAGGTCAGTTTAACAGGATTGCACCTTGGAGTGGAAGAGCATGAAAGCAGTTCAAAAAGTTACGCATGTTTTTTTTCGTGAATGTCCGGATCTTCTTTAAAATCCTTTATCACTCATTTGCATTCTGGTTGACCGATGAGGTTGTGGACTTCCGGGAGAGCGAAACTGGTCGAACTTTAAAACAGCTTAACAGTGGGAACGATTGCAAAGAAATTCGACATATTCATTCAAAACAAACCCGGAGATGAGTCTGTGACCATCTAAAGGATGTTGATAACTAACTTTTTGTTCGGTCCTGATTCACAAGTAGGTTTTCTGCCACTTCATTCCTTGTCCGTACATGCTTTGTACGTGATTGGCGAGTACGCATGCACAGCAGGTGACAACTGTCAGTCACAACTTCTTTGCAGATAACTGGAAAGAGTAAATTGTTTGCTGAAAACAAAATAATTTCAACTAAATCCTGCAAACATATGTCCAATTTTGAGGGTATACCTCTTGTTAGCACATTCAACACATCGCCAAGTCTATCGTCTCTCACACCAGTCGTTCAAACCCTAAAATGGAGGGGAAAAGTGAAATCTGAATGTCCAAAATTTAATTCCACATATTTTCTGTGAGTCCTTAATTATGGATACCTAAATATGGGCTCTCAGATGGACGATTCCTCGGGGCATAATATGTCAGAAGTAAAGGTGTATTTCTTTGTAAGTCAGGTCTGGGTGTCGTAAAATCCTTTGATTATTTTTGGGAATCAAAACTAACGTATTCGAGTGACACTTCAAGAATGATTGTCCCAAAGCGATCATAAGGATTAGGTAATATCAACAATTCTGTTCTAGGTCTGAAACTGGCTTGACCAAAATCCTCCGATATAAAGTGGGAATAAAGCATCGGGTTTTCATGTCTAGACCCGACGATTTATGGCGGCCAACCTATACCGGCAGCCTCCAGGCCATGGTGATGAGTTTTTCTACACCTCACTTCGGGGAAAAGAAACTGAACAAGTAGAAAGTCAGTTTTGTATCAAATCTGTAGCTAGGACAAACAGTGTACATGAGCTCCATTAATACATCTCGATCCAGTTGTTCCTATAAGGTTATTTTTTTTAAATTTCTGTTCACACATCCTCATTGCTGGAAGGAGACTTCCCGTAATCCCCTGAGGTTTGTTGTCACTTCTTAAATCGTTGGTTAAACCACAAACGATGGAAACACTCGCCTGCTGGCTGCTCTGTAATTTTTCCCCATATTACAACAAAATGGCGCAAGCTATCAAGAACTTTTCCCTTAGCTTGGAGCAGCCTTCATCTGAGACAGGATTAACCGGCTTCGGAAACGTTTTGAACGCATGCCGCCCAGGCAAGACGATCGGCACTTACACATGGTCCAGCTCCTAAACTGCTAGAGCAACTGTTCAATAAACCACAAGGAAAGTTGTAGCAAAACTTTATTGTGGAAAACGAACAGAGACTGAAGGACTTCGGAACAAAGAAGAAAGGAAGGAAACTCCCTAGTTCCAGTATTTCAAAACAACGGCTTCATACAAACTCTCACCAGAAGTTTGAAGACAAAATCTGCAACAGTAGCAGCAGTATCAGAAACAATAACATTGGCATCAGAAAACAAACGGGCAGCACTCCATAAATGTTTCGAACTCGTATCAAGGTGCTTTAAGGGAAAAGATTCTTAGTAGCTCATAAGCTAACTTCTACAACGAGGAGACTAGCATTGAGACCGTAGGACAGGATCGATGAGATGTGCCGAGCTGACCCTACTGAGAACTACGGACTCTGTATTGGACAAACTGGCCTAAAGTAGTACCCGTGCTCGGAATAACATAATCCAGCCATCAGAAAACACGACCCATTATCCCGACTTGCATTCATGAAAATCAAAAGGGACACGGACCCAATCTAGGGGCCACCAAGAGCAAGGAAGCATCATTTGAACCGCACAACTCAAATGGAACCGCCAGTGAGATGATCAACCGTTAACCATCGCAACCACGGGACCGGAAGGACAATGGTTGACGGATGCCACTTGCAGGGACATGTTCGAGGCCCGCTGAAATACCTCACAGTGAGCTAGCTGGTCAAACAACGGGATCGCCCATCTCCAAACAGCCAATCCCAATCAATCAATCTCAATTCCGAGTCCAAGGGAAATATGTGGAAACCAGAACAGCATTAGCAACGCCTACACATCCACGCCACGCTAATCTATTATGCACTGATGATGTCACCTCTACTGGGGATACATTTAAAACAAACATACCAAGTTTATTGAACAGAATTTGATGAAATACTTACGAAGTGTACTCAGATACTCAGATCGAAATTTCTATCACTGGTCCCGAATAACGGAACAACAAACTTGCAAACAAAAGTTCTTTTTTGCGACCTACAACACACGTTCTATTCTGTCCTGGATTGACTCCGGACTACCGTTTCTCCAATTCTAATCATTTTCTGAATCGACTAAACTGGAATACAGGTCTTATTTGGATAACAGCGACGACTGTGATAATGCACCTTTTCTGCTTTAGGAGGCTTCATATGCCTACCTAATAAGCTAACTAAACGAAGTCCCGGGTCATACTTGATTCTCTGCTTCAGCATCATACTACTGGTTCGTTGGTTTGCCGACGTGTTAGTATGCTTGGCTTCCTCTGTGCTTAGGGCTTTATGCAACATCACCCGCTAGTCAACCCATATCTTCTAGATAGAAGGGTTTTAGAATGTCCCCAAAACAGCCCTATACAAAGAAAGGGTGTAGACATATTCTATTCTGATGATGCATTTTCTGTGTTCATTTCTGTGATGCAAGAATAATCTGGGTTGCTCGTTATTGTAAACAAACGCATTATTCATGAAAACCCGACAGTTGCGTTGCTACTCGATTCCGAAACAATCGATTCCAATTCATGTCCGCGACAGTTGAACGTTGCACCAGGCCAATAGGACAGTCCTTAGATGAGCGAATTGTGCCCCCTCACCTTGCGTGCACACAAACGCACAAACGTGTGCACATCCACCTCCACAAATGCCCACGTATTTCCCATTGGCCGGCTCCCTGATTGATATGTTCATCCATAATCGGATAGTATATTTTTCACATTTGACCGTATTCACCAAGATTTTCGGTTCAGATCCGCAATGGCTAATCAGCCACTTGCCAGTGGACTAAGCGCCCAAGTCAAAAAGAAGGTGAGCTATTGTACAGCGTTTTCCGTTTTTTTACTGTCTAAACCCTCTTTAATCGCATTACACCGGAACCATGTTTTCCACCACAATAATTGCGGTCTGGTTAGAATGCATTCCCACATAGCCATGATAAATTATCTACTCACGTTTGGGTGGATCAGTTTGTGGGATGCCGTATTCATAAAATTTCTGAAGCTATTGTTTAGTTCCAAGAGTCAACAAACCAACGTTTGCGGAGGACGAAAACAACACTCAATGACCACTACGGCAACAGCACTAGCAACGGTAGACTACCACAGGTTAGAGAACAGTGATGATGCGACGCCGCTAACATTAGCGTCGCATGCGATTATCGGAAATAAATTTAACGGGGCAAACAAACAGTGCGGAATGCTATTTGTAGACTGCTATGAATAAGCGAGAATGAGGTATTTGTGAACGCCACTGGGAAAGTCGGTCACTGTTTGCCGCGCATAATTCAGCGGTCACAATGCCCAGCGTACAAGTCAGCTGGTTCCAATAGCTCCGGAAACCACACTCTCAGTCAGGAGATCAAACAAGCATCACACGCCTACACATTAGCTTCCTTGTATCATCAGTTTATCTGCTACAATGAGTGCCAGTGTGGTTTACTTAACGTTAACCCATCAATTTGAAATTATGCGTTGCAAAATAAAACCCACAGTTGGTGATCAGATGATTAAGTTAGGTTATACCGAAATAGACATGCGTCTTACATAAACACTGAGAAATGTTGTGGTTGAAACCACTGTCACGAATTTCCATCTATTAAAGTAACCGTGAGCGTCTGCACTCCGGTCACAAGATCCAATTTACGTGTCCCATCCAAGATCGTCTTGACGAGGCGACACCCGAGAAAATACAGGGCCAATCAGGGTATATGATGATGTCAATGTACTATTTCTAATTCTTGTAATGTTGGTGGAATCTTGGCGATTGATTACAGATTTAAATAAGGCCACTGACCAACATGATAGCATCGTACATTCGTTTTTCAAGAGTGGAATGTAAGTATAAAAATCCACCTACTTGGCAGAAAGCAACAGCATGATATGTACATTTATTTTAGAAGTACTTTCCATGTATTATATGATTATGGGTTTGAATTTAAAAGCTTCAAAAAACTTCATGCAATACACGAACAGTTCTCATTTGGTTTGAAGAGTATCACTGTGTCCGAGCCTATGCTCCGCTTGCATTCTCTTCTAAGCTAGCATTTGATTTAGCAGATGCTGTTTTGTTCTGACATAATTCCTTAGGCCATTCAAATGAACAAACACGTTACGGAACATGGGAAGCTTCGTAGAATCCACTTTTTAGTAGGAAACCGAAGTCACTGCAGAATTTGATATGCTGACTGTTAATCTGAATACTTAATAATGTCAGGTAATCTTTGTATAACTGAGACTTAGGTCTTTGTAGGGTCACCAAGCTTCCAAATCCCACGTGTTTCAATAAATTCCAGACAAACTCGATGTAGTTCACGCGTTTTTATTCTGAAACAAGCTGTGTGAACAACTAAGAATGCGAGACATCTGACGATGTTATCGGTCATGCGTGAATCTAACTCGGAGTACCCAGCCGTCAACCCATGGCTTCCTTCACCATATCCGCCTCCCACTTTCGTCAGTCGGTTCCTTTGTCCAGGTATCTCATCTTTTACTGGTATGCAGTCTTCGGCCTCTTGGAAAAACTTCGCAAACTCTCTACTGTAACAAACGTGTTCATGTTCTTCAAATGAGTTTTATCGGTTGTTTGAGGTTATCAAGTGTTCCTCCGAGAATTCCCAATGTCTTAGAAAGGAGCTCTATAATCACTCTTATATGAACAAGGTGAACAGGTATCTGAGAACTTCCTCAACCTTATTTGATCAACAGGCTCTCCAAAGCGCTATAATCAGTGCCAGGAACAGTTTTTTGAAAACTATTTGATCTCGGAAACATACATATCATGGAGTCTATCACATTATTTGTGGTTTGATACGCTTAGGCTAGCATTTGAAACCCAATTTGCCTTATGCAGACGCATGGCACCATGGTTTTGGGACCAAGCTCACAGAATTAATAAATTCAACGGTGCGTAGATTTTTCGACCCTACGGGTTACTCGGATCAGCATTCATCAGCTGATTCGCGCATCCTCGCCCGTCAGTGTATTTCGGAACAGTCGACTTTACTTCGGTCAACAAAGTTGTATGCGATAGTTATTTTGGTGAATAGGGTAAAACAATAGGGGCACATTCTGCTTAACATTGTTACTGGTTTTCTAAAGGAGCCGTAGACAAAGAGGTTTCATCTGTAACTAACCAGTTGTACGTCGTAGCTTTACGATTAACTCACTTTATATTCAGAAGAGATCGTCACCTTCTTCCTCGTTCGCTCGCATTGTATCCGTGAATCTATCGAAACACAAAAAATCACTTGTGTGTCTCCACGTTCGTGTGTTTTGCCGCACCTTCCTTACTGAAATATAAAGGAATAGCTCTTCCAAGTGCAGAATTGTTTATTTGGTAGACAGATATCTTGCTGAACTTGGTCCTAGAGTTTGCATAGATTTAAATTAGGCTTAGATAGCGATAGGATTAGTGGATTGTGTTTTATAAGCATCAGACGCAGTACAAAACCACTTTCTAGTGCGACAAAGGGTTTTGACGTTAGCCAGAGCACTTTTTTATTTGCTCCAGTACTCAGTAAACTCTGTTTTATAAAGAATATTCTGAGTCTTTGAATCCGAATGTGGAAAACGGCCCAGTGCGATCTGACCACAGGTGAATAGTCAGACTGAGGTCCTTTGTTCACTGATCCTTGTACACGTTGATCCTTACGTAAGTTTTGATTGCACGATGATAATGTGATCAAACACTGGCACTATCAATGCAGTGATTTTCACGCCACACGAGGCCTTTGTTCTCATTCGGATTCAGGTGAGCGTACTCAGGAAAGGTCCTGTGATTTTCTGGGTTGCAGTTTCAGGCTTTTCAATCCAGGACCAAGCACATGACAACCAGTCGTGGACAGTTAGTAGTGACATTTAGGCATAAATCATGTCAAAGCTGTTCGTTTCTTTTGGTGACCTGACGATGGCCAACTGCAGCGCTAAAAAGGTCGGAATGTTTCGGTCAAAATACTCCCCAGTATTTTTCACCACAAAACACCAATTCACAACATTTGTATGCTTGGAAATCAGTTGAACGTCGGAGGCGGCCCTTCACCCTGACTATCATTGTCTGGGCTTTCAATCAGTCAACCTTACCTCTGAAGCACTTTATGTTTTATAACACTGTATTCAGTGTTGGTGAGACACAGCACAGTGCTTCAGAGAGAGGAGACTAGTCTTACAAAAGATATGATTGAGCAAAATCATTCTTGCTCTTGTATCAGTATTAAACTACCTGCCTTATTGGATAAGATGTACATAGAAAATAGCAGCATGAGCAACGATGCGTGATTCCCCTAGAATGGCTAAACTTTTTGCGGGAACATGTGGAAACCTAGCAGTTGGGTGACTTATATCATGTCCTGTCTGTTTTGGTTGACCTTCTGTATTTGTTTGCTTTTACGTGAATCTATTTTGCCGGTGAATTCGACCTACTACTTGTAGGATCCAAAGATTCAGGGGTGGGAATCTGGGTTTATTTTTGAGTCAGGTTAGTTCCCGACAAAGGTCGCAGATAGGTATCCCTCCTCTTAAGTCAGCTTGAGTTCGTCGTGGCATCACTTTCTTAGCCTCAGGTCGTAACATCCAGAACATGCCAATGATTCCACTCAGGAAGCTTAGAAATTCCCACCTGAACATATTCATGTGTAAGGTATGGCTCTTGTAGTGAGGCTTCCAAGCTTTAAGAATCAGTCATATAAGGTATCTGCAGCAGTATCATCAGTATCAGGTCAAAAAATATGAATTCTCGCTAGTTATGACAAAAAACTGGAATCTTGGTTAGACCATTAGCATATCATTTTAAGACTTGCATCCAATGTTTAGCATTATGGGGAAGTAAAAGTCACACAACAATTGGGCAGGTGGACCGCTTTCAGAAGAGCAAGAAAATCCAATGTACGTCCTAGGAACATTTTGCCGCTTCTTGATGAGTCACAGGTTGCTGTTTCAAGCCAACTTTATCCCCTTTCGAATGTGAGTGCGGTAATATCGGGTGCAGATATGATACCAGCTTCACTAAATGAACGACATAAACTGAATCTCCAACATTAATTGCAAATGAAATGGAAGGCATCTTAGGGAACTTCAAACGCCCTTCATCTAGATTTTCAGAGTTACTAATCAGCATTTGTTTAAACCGATAGATGACGGTTAGAAGTTTCTGTCTATCTTGTGTTTGCAAGGTAAGACACCTGAACTGCCGGCTTTTGGTGGACAGGGTTTCCTACTCAGAGATACTTACTGAAAGCCCCTCTGCAGCGCACGATCGAGTTCGCTATTCTTCAGGCTCATCAGGTAGGCATAGTCCCCCAGTTTTCGTCAGTTTTGCGTTCTGCATTAACCCAAATTGGACGGAATTTAGTTCGATTCAGTTGAGTCTCCCTTTTGGACGAAACTGCTGTTCAAATAAAAGTGTAAAGGTTTCCAGCCGTTTTCGTGCATCTTCATCAGACGAGTGCCGAAGAAAAACAATGCCAAAAAACCAGATTGTTTATGCAACCACGATTGTCCACTGTTTATATCTGAAGAACAAATCCCTATGTGATACACGTTTTTCATGCGCTTTACGGACCATGTGCTTTTTTCGTCTTTGTTATTTCATCGCGTTCTGAACTTGCCTGGTTTCCCACTTTCAAATGACCGCTACTGTAGAAGCTGGAACCAACGTACACTCGGTACAGGATTTAGCGGGGCCAGAACAAATTTAGATGTTAACTAATTTAGTGGAAGCTTTGACCATCAGTAATTTTTATCTAATCTTAAAAAACAACCCTATATCATTTGCGAATAAACATGGAGCGAGAGTGAATAAAGACCTAGAGGGTCAAACCTGCCAGGTTAATAACCCAATACATATTGGTTCACTTACTTAATAAATGATGTGGATGTTAGAATCAAGTTTCTTTATCGCACATAACGATTATGCCGTGCACGAGCTGTGGCAGTTGGGATAAACTTTTCGTTGTTTTGATCGCCACTCATCTACTGACTCGTTTGCTGCTCGTATTTAATCTTGGATCTTCACACCATACTGATCACCGTTCGCAGGACTTAGCTGTTTGTTCATTCAGATTCTAATGGTGGAAAACGTTTTGTTCGCGATCATCGGCATATTACCCGACTCTTGCTATGCTTCAGTTAGAATAAAATTACTAGATGGAAAACGTCATCGTACTCCTCTCCATACGTTGACACTAACCCTACCTAGAATGGCCTGAATCTGGTCAGGAATCTTGGCCACATATTGGTCGCTGTGTTTTCCCCCCAAGAATTTCGTACCTGTTCATCGTCTGCTTACTGTTCTCTCTAATTGTAGCTAGAGGGGAAACGTGACCGCCAGCAAGAATCCGAGGTATTGGATTGGATTGAGGCTATTTTGGGAACAAAACTTGATCGTTCCAAGGCATATGAGGAAATTCTGAAAGATGGAGTTGTTCTGTGCAAGTGAGTGTTCGTTGGAAATGTGTTCATTGATCAATCTGTAAAATTATCTTTGGAAATATTTGTACCAGTGGTCTTGATAGTTAGTAATGTCCTTCATGGTCGATTAGCCTTCCCCTATGTACATAAAGACTGGGCTTTTATACTGTACAAGCTGCAGCAAACAGTAAGAACTGCAAAGGTAAGCTTTTATGTTTCCTATTCTGACGGATTTTGGGTCGTTTTTTGCCTATCAAGCATAGCACCGCATGTATGCTGTATGAAGTTAAATGGAAGAACACCACTGAATTCGCGGGAGAATCGTGGAGCATGTGAAGAAGTATGAAGTCTACGTGCGCGCTGCCCATTAGTATTGTCGGCCGTTCATTTATTTGCGCTAATGGAGCGCAATGGATCCTGAGCATATGTGGCCTTCAAATGCTTTAAAAATGTAATTTCTAGCCCCACTATCCAAAGTATTACTATTTGTCGCCCTGTCTTGTAGCTGGAAATCTGCTTACTTCAGACAGAGGAACTTGTTCCACGAGAACAAGAAAGCTTCATTGTTCCGCGTATGACTTCTTTCAGACAGCAACGGGCTAAAATTATCATGTTCCCTCCCTGGCCATTACTATTTAAGCGAATCAATCAGATTTCTCTAACTAAAATAAAATTCAAGGTGTTCGCCTCGATGTCGTCAAAGAAAACCAATTTTCGCCGATTAATTAATTGATTAATTAATTAATTAGTTCTGGGTACGTTCAGAAGCATTTATGGCTAGTTGTCTGGCATTCATGTAGTTGATTAGACCCTGTCGGATCTACTTTGTAATTGTATAATTCGCCGAAAATCAGTTCATTGAGAACATTGCGTGGGAAGCGCTTGATAAATTTGTGGTTACTCATGAGTAGACACAAGTTAATGAATATATGGCAGATATCGATGGTTTGGCAGTAGCGCCGATTTGCCACTACGTTCTCCATGCAAAATTTTCCTGGAATTATCTTTTGATTGCTTTCATTTTGTTGTATGTGGTACACTTGAGTGATAATCTAATGGGTCACCAACAAAAATGGTTCGTCCGAATTACCAGTTTACCGGAGCCGTTTTAGGGATGTTGTACTAGGTAAGCTATTCAAGAAGAGAATTATAGCTTGCCACACTGATTAAACTTCACTAAATTCACTATTCGGTTAGGCTAACAAAAAATGAAGATCAAAAGAGAAAAATAAGCTGTGTTGGGTGTAGATAATAAAAAGATCGCTAACTAAGTTGGGTATATAAAATAATGGCCAGGGTAGGACTTATTTATCTAAACCAAAAGGAATTAGTTCTGAATTAGTTCAAAAGGTTGAGAGGTTTTCCAGTAGCGACATAATGCACATCAAACGCGTGACAATCCGTGGGACTACTCGGCGTTTAACAGTTCTCCTCCGCGTTTGTTGGCTCCTCTACGTGTCAGGTAGGAGAGTCCAGCGGAAGACTTGAGTCTCCCGAGTGTATCGCAATCAATCTAATTTGGATTCAAGTAGAACATAAGGTTGCCGAAAATTCGGGGACTACGCCTACCTGATGAGCCCCAAGAAGGGCAAAACAAAACCGGTCGTGAGCTGTCGAAGAGTTTTCAGCAACCTTGTAAGTGGCTTCAGTTAGTTTGTAGTTCCAACTGCCGAGAATGCCACCGTAGAGGAAGTGAATCAAGGACAATGCGACGTTGTGGCTGAATATGTCACATGCTCACCAAAACTGGTTTGAAGCCTCTCATCCAGGCAGGTTTTTCCAAGTGTTGGAGTTCTATGATAGAAACGAATGGATTGAAGTCGGAAACAGTACAGTATACCTCAACTCAATCAGAAGCAAACTATTCTCTTCAGTTCCCCTTTTGTTGCTGCTCAGATATTCCGTGCTCAATAAGGCAGTTGGTACGTTTCAGAAGTGAAACGTACTTCTGACTGCCAGCGAATGGCTAGGTGTTTACTGATTAATTTTGCCGTGTACAACATGATTCGAAATAGCCTTGGTGGCCATAGCCCTCTGTGGTTTGCCTCTCCCAAGAGGAATTTCATGGCACGAAGTTTGTGGTCCCCTGTAGAAACGAAACGCCGCTCGTTGAAACAGGACTCTCGTCGCAGTGGGATTATTTGAGAATGCATAACATATCATATGTATATATTTATTGTTTCTGCACGCACCTTTGTTTTGCATTTTTGTGAAGCTAAATTAGTGAATGCGGACATGCAAAACAGCCTGCTGATTCATGAGGAAGTCTATTTCTGTGAGCCACCTTCATCATGGTTCCTAGTCTTCTTTTAGAAAGCGGGAAGGTAGCAAGCTTATCAGGTATCAAAGTTCAAACTATGAAGCCATGATAGACTAAAAACCTCAATATGGGTGGTCTCGTGGCTATCGAATTCTCACAGCTGATCCAATTTTAAAGTCGAATCTGACTCAACGTTTACTCACCAGGCAACTTTGAATTAGTTCGTCTTAAATCGATTCCGAAAATTGTATCGTAGACAGTGTCTTCAGCCAAATGAGATGGGCTGGATTGGAGATTTAAGCCCATACTATTCTATTGTAACAATTTGATCATGCGAAGTTTGTAGCATGAGCCGAACCGTTACACTCTTCCATTTACAAATGTTTCCTGGACACTACCGTAAGTGGCCCCGAGTGATCCAATTTACACTGTTCATTCCCTGTGAAATGGGATTTCTAATCTAGACTAGTATGTTGTTTGCGTTTGCAAGGCAATGTGCCGAAAGTATGATGACCTGATTTCCTCCTTTTTCTCAGTTCTTTTCGGCCTTTTGCACAGTAGTTTTTTTACTATTGTCACCGGATTTGAGAGAATATTATTCTGGTGCGATCATTTTCTCCGAATAATAGTGGACAAGACAACTCTTGTTGATCACGACGAATCCGCGCTGGTTGAGAATTTGGAGTGTCCCGGTGAATGCACTTAATCGATCACTACTATACATTGACCATCAATCACTGCGCATAACCTGTCAGTCTATCGTGCTGCGGAAGCATTAAAGTCAAATTAAATTCTGTGAAATGCTTCTATTGCTTTTTACTTGTTAGGAAACAAGTTTGAAACAATTAAGCCTCAACTGCCAATTGAAGACGTAGCTTTTACGCTGTTGCGTTGCGTTTCAGACTATCTTAGTCTTTCCTAAAGGTTCTACCCTCATTTAAGTAATAGTATGGATATCTAGGAGCAACTTGTTAATCTATTGGCCATAGGGTGTACGATTGTTGATGCTCGTTGCGGTTGACTTCAAACCATATATGCACTGGGTCCGCCGCTACCTTTTTCTAATATAAAATACCGGGCATAAACGTCGGCCATTCGTCTTCTGACCGGAACATATTATTATGGGCACAACGGCAATAATAATGTTGCCAAAACAGTAAAGTAAACATGAGCGCTGTGTATGGCAGACAGGTCACAGATCACCTACACGCAGACCTATGGGGCGCGGTATGGATTTGAATGTGAACGTGAATCGAACAACACTAGGCCAGATCATTGAATAGAGCTGATCGAATCCCCGTTTGTACAAACAATTAGAGTACAAGAAAATGTACGGTGGTAGCCCAATCAACCGCGCTATTATGTAGTCGGACACTATGAAACAATATTTTATTCTTTAGACAATCTGAAACAGTGTCAATTAGGTGCAATAAGATAGGACTCTTTATAATCTCATCACCTTCCAAATTCCATCACTTTGGGCACTCTTGTTTACTGACTCTGAAGTAAAGTCAGTCGTCTGATCTATGCGGTGGTCGCATCTAATTTCCCACCTCAAAGCACCTAGTTGACATTGCACATTCAACTGCGCAAGGTCAGTCTCCTACCCCAAAATCAGTCCAAAGTGATCAGTCTGTATACTCAAGCGGTTGCTAAGGCTACCGTCATCTGTTCTTCTCCATTTTTTCTGTATGCACAATAGAAATGTATTCATTCTCTCCCACTGAGTTGCCCAACTATGTGCGTCTCCCATCTAACGCTGACGAATATCAACCCATACCTGCTCTCCGTACGGCGATCTTTGACTTGTCTATCACATATACCTTCCTTATCTTCATTCTTATTTCTTTGCAACGACTAAGAGGGAGCATGCACAAACCTTCAAAATGCTACTCCATCCACAGCAATTTCAGCAGTACATACATGGCAAGATCAACTGAAAACCAGACTTTTCAAAAGCACTATAGAGTCTCACCGAATTGAACCCAGTTACTCTAAAACAAAATTATGCAATCAGTACGGATCAAAGACGAGGAACTCATGCGGTTTAGATAGAACAACACAACCATGGCATCAAAGAGGTTCTGGCTAAGTTTGTCTCTGCTTGTAAACCGGGGTAATCAGACTCGCCATCAGACTAACCATGAAGATTTGTAGCTAAAGTTGTGCATTTCTCACCTGACTACAGATATCAACATTCAGGCCTTCATCCAAGAATCCAGACCTTCAGAATAAACAAATGACTAGTTCCAGGGACGCGTATTGGTTCATCCTCTTTTGCATCCAATTTTTTGTCTCGTGTGCCGGAAATTCAAGATATATCACCCGTGTTAGTATTAAACATAATAACCGTTCAGTTGTAGCACATTCGTTGCCTAGATGCTAACGCACCCGAAGGAGAAACGACGGCTGAGACACTGTCAAATTGCTCAAGTTTAGACAGAAGCGGCTGAGATGCTGGGGGTTGGTTGGAAGTGCAAACTTTCCAATTAGTAGGTTCGTGCTTTTACCGTTGAGCTAATTCGATCTCCTGTAGCATACATAGTTACTATTGTAGCCTAAATGGTCCATTTATAAATTTGGCCAGCAATTTCTTTGGAAAGAGACAAAATCGGGATATTCTCGCGTGAAAACTTTGGAATAATGCGATTGCAAATGTCACCTAATAGCCCAAAAAATGGGTTGTTTCAGCTTACTAATTACTGTATAATGACCGTAGAAAAAGTCTAGGGTGATCAAGCATTCTGCTGGAACCCCGTCGGTGTAAGTTCAATTCAAATTCAAACAGAAAACAGAATCCGGTTCGAAGCATTTTCAAATTAATCAGCTTTTTAATGCGGACAGTGTGATTTGGTAGACAGTGCATCCGCAGGTCATGATCATTCATGGTTAAATAATGAATCTCGTTATCCTCCACTATCTGAGCAATAACCGTTCGTCCAAATGCGTCCGTCTTTGATGGGGTAGGTGAACAAAATGTCCGACAAATGTGACCTATCTTCTCCCGGTATTTGTTTCGTAATGGACCGTTTTCTTAAATTTTTAGCCCATTTTTCAATGAATTTTTCTAAATATGTGCAATCACTTATTGGACGAAACTTTTGTCTTTTTTTATCAGGCTGATAAACAAAATAAAACCGGGAAGTGTGAAGAGAATCAATGAAAACTCCACAATGCCTTTCAAGATTATGGAAAATATTAACGCTTTCCAAGAAGCCATTAAAGCATATGGCGTGCCCAACTCGGACGTGTTCCAAACAGTGGACTTATTTGAGAAGAAAGACATTGCTCAAGTGACGCAGTGCATATTTGCTTTGGGAAGGACGGTAAGTGAATTTTTCGTCACTTACAAGTTTTGCAATAATAACACTGTCGAATATTAGCTTTCACACCAGGCTTTTGGTTAGCTTGGTGCTATCCATAGTTGTGTGTATCGGTGTTCAGAAATGCAATAGCAACTCACCGCATTTACCTAGGGTAGTTAGATTCTCAGTAAAATCGACGTACGAGCAAAACAAGTCATCTTTCTTGCCGTCCTCAAAATATCTCATCAGAACATACTGTGCTTTCGGATCATTAGTGCTCTGGTGGGTTTGAGATGGTGATTGACTCGTTGAAGCGATTCCAGGAAACTTGTTAACTCTCCCTCACTTTTGAATGAAATCAACTGCCTTACCTGTCGTGAACCAGAAATTTGACAAGGTACCTTGAAAGAGTCCTTAATTATCACCGCAATCAAAATTTCATCCTGTAAGTGAAGTGAATCTCCGTTAAAAAAAACAGGAATCGCTGTATAGCTGTTTCATTCTTATTGAGAATAATCAGCAGTACGCACCAGACGGATTTAATTCCTGACTTTTCGGGCTGGTGGTTCGAAAATAACCGTTTAATGACGAGTGGCTGATCGACTGAGAGTGAGGATAGATCATTACCCATACTTCAGTTACAGTGTCCACATTACATGTCGCTTACTTCTCAAGGGACGAATTTCCAAACGAGCAACACTCGTCGTGCGATTTATTCATCCTTCTGAGCCACCTACAGATTGTTGGTAGCGTGATGAGATGTGGGAAGTTTCAAAGCAGATTTCGTCGTACGAATGAAGCCGATCTATGGTAAAAAGCCGAGAAACGTGGTGCAAATATCTGAGCGCGAGTTAATCACACTGCTAATCAGCCACTGGTAGCCGAACGGCGAACTGTTCGAACTACTATCCAGAACGTGACTGGTTAGAACTCCCCCTGAGTTTCGTGAGATGCCCACTGTTGATTCTTTTCAGTAAGGATCGAATAGCTACGCAATATTCCTCGGCTTTTCATCATAAGATGACTACCCCGTTTGTAACATTTTCCAAATCTCTCCTTTGCAAATGAAGGATGAATCAAAATCTGGGTTGCAACAGTTCAAAGGCTGTAGAAGCCATCTGTCCAAGAACAAGGTTGCTTTCCCGGGTTTAATTTCGACTACATATATACCGAACATAATTTGAAGCTTACATAAGGCCGCACTGTTCAGCTAAAGGGAAACACAAACCCTAATCAAGGTTACTACGTTAAGAAGCAGTACATTTCATTTTTGGCGCATTAAGATTATCACAGTGTATATAATTGCCATAGGTTTGTTTGTGTAGGCCACAGAGCTCAGTTAGACTCCGCAGAATGAAACCATCCTTCAGCAGGGTGATGTTAAAAAGAGAGAGCATTTGCTGATAATAGTTTAAGGGAAACTGGTGGTTTGTGATGCCCTTTTAGAAAGCCACTGTGATCGCTGTCTGTGACTTCCACTCTCTTCATTAACTATGGATAAGGCACACATGTGACATAAGGGTGTACGGACAGAACAGGAGAAACCGTTCTCAGAAGAAGCCTAGTGAGTGCGAGGATTACTCTGTGTGAATAAAGGCTATGATAAAGAGAGAGTTCAGCCAGCTCACACTGCCAACAAGCCTGGATCATGTCTCCTTCGGTAGTAAATCCACAGGCATTTAGATGAGAAGTCCACATAACGGCTGCTATCGAAACCAGTCGAAACCGCTCACTACAGCAGGATAGACAACTCATATGGATTAATAAAGGCTTGATACGATGTTTAAGTGTATTCAGCTACGAAAGAAGAACGGTGTGAGCCATCTGGTGTCAAAAGATCTGCCTCCAGTATGATGACCCAAGAGGTGAGATGCGGGCTACAAGTACTATTAGGAAATGAACAACAGTTTACGTTACGGGCGACTGTTCAGCTGTAGCACCCTTTCGGTGCCTAACTGCCATGCCACCAGAAGGAAGCACGAGGACTGGGATACTGCCAAACAGGGGAAGTTGAGAGACAGAGGTGGGATTCGAACCAAGGGGAATAGTCACCCCAGAACAACACACCGTATGAAAGATTTACTGGGTAAGCAAATGTTATATGCACTGGGTACATTGTGTAGTTCCATTAATCCAACTTCTGCATTAGCAGCGGTTCCTATTGGCAATGCATTAACTTCTAAAGCCATTCCTATTATCCCAACTAATGGACACTACTCTGTCAAAAACAGTAGAATTCATACTCATCCGGGAACAGTTTTTTGGCCCAATTCACTACCTAACTGGCAATTCAGGTTATTTAGGTTAAGACCTGTTCACTTGACCACAGCAAAGATGTCAAAACGCACACAAATGTGATCCTAATAAATATGTTCAAAAGCGATATCTAGTATCATTCACTTCGAATAATTGTGAATTTCATCTGCTTTACGAACTCGCTCTTTTGTAGTGCCAGATCCACGATGATTTCACCGGCCCAACACTAGGACCCAAACTGGCACAAGAAAACAAACGTGAATTCACCGAACAGCAGCTGAAAGAAGCTGCCAACGTGGTCAGCCTGCAATACGGTTCAAATAAAGGAGCATCCCAGGCTGGAATGTCTATGGGAAAACAGAGAATGATTTTAGATTGATTCGTACAAAACGGTTATCAGTAAGAACATTCACCCTCGATGTCACACTAAATGGATTCTAGTGATCTTCCGCAGGCCTTTACTATTGTCCATTCTATCCTTGATGGGATGAAATCTTCCTGTCAGACCGTTCGCTTGATCGTTTACCTAAATCATCTTCTATTCTGACCGCTTTGTTCATCCATGTTGTTTTTAATAAAAGCGTGATCGTCAGCAAAGATTGTCTCTTGGCCACTTGAGCGGGTTTGGTAGTCAGCTGTCGAACAGAGTGTTTCAGTGTAGCCAATTCACCAACACATGCAAATCGTCAAAACACAGCCCACTTAAACTTGTAAAGAACATACCCATTCCGTCCTGAAGTGTTTTCTTAAATAGAACCTTACGAAATATACAGTCATTTTTCTCGTTCGGTTTGTTCGTGTGAATAGCAACCTTAACCCATTTGGTATACTACAACTGGTCAAGTGTTTCCCTTGTGTGTCTATCACGCGATAATACTGATTCCCCACAAATAGCTTGCCGTTGAGTTCACCATTCTTACTCGCGACAATGAGAGGCAGCGTCTCGACAAACGTCTACTACTGAGATAGCGCTGCAGGTATTACGCATCCGTCACAGATGTCTCCATCAGTGAAAAGGACTACTGCATAGTCACACACGTCGGTCTGATCCAACAGAATTCTAGGAAATCGATCAACTAAACAAACTCGTCAACAGGGTAGCATTATTAGCTGTTCCCTTCATTAGGTATTCCGACAAGACTCTCCATCCTGGTTGTATTTGGGATTCTGTTTTTCTTTAACAAGGCTGAGTACCCTCAGCGACGTTCACTTCGTTTCCAGGAGATGTTCTGAAATAATGCCATACGAAGTAGAAGGCAAACTACTGACGCGCTTAAGTCTGGTTAGATGAGTGTTTCATGGCTAGGACAACACTCAAGCTTACTTAAATGAGACTTGAATGACGTTTTTCCCGTCCAAAATTCACATTCGTTTCTTAAAAAACCACCACAACCACCATGAAGCCCAATTACTGTAGTGTGAGAGAACACTTCACCTGATGAGCGACAGCTGGTTTCGCCTGGTGACAGTGCCAAATTAGTGGCGGATGGTGCTATATTTGTAACCACAGCTGACTAACCCTTGTCATGAATGACTTGTTGTTCACAATGACGTGGCCGAATGGTGGCTTCCCAACTGCTTCCCGGTTAAAGGGGATAGTGATTTAGCACACGCAACTCCGCCGGTCGCTTTTAATTTGCAATTCCTGTCAGTGGTCGATATGATACACACACTGGGTATCCTCAAAACGTGTCCATATATGTATGCACTTTAGAGTTGCTAGTTTTCAGAGGAATTTAGCAAAAGTGAAAATCTGTAGCGGCTTATTCTACCATAGGCATTCTCCAAACTAAAGTATCCTGGCGAATCATTGGAAATGGAGACATTATGCGAAATTTCATTCATGAAGCTCAGTGACAAGGATGGTTAATATGCAGGGAAGAGAAGAATATGCACTGAGAATTTATCGAGAACAGGCGCATGGAACATTCATTTAACGGATGCTTTGGAGACACCGAGCCATGGTGAAAGCGCTATCAGCAGAGGGATCTAAAATTACTGACTTGTGTTGGCAGGTACTTGAATTTCAATGTTTGTTGGAAGAGCGTGTGCCACAAAGTTTGTCCGTCTTTGTCGGAGGGGAGTCAGAAAGGTAGGTTTTTAGTCTGTTCTAGTGGAGAAAATTTGGAGAACCAAGAGTAGCGTCACATCATGTGACTTTTACCAACAATCTTTACTTTATCTTTTCCTTTCATCACATGGGTGTATAGAACTCACACTGAACAGCTGCAGAAGTACTCCAGCATATGGCGTGGTGGATGGCCTTTATGTTTGACAAAATACATACGCCCTCAACTAATTTGTGGGCTACATCACACACATTCACTGATTTTATTGGAAAAATTACTCTTTTGAGGAATTGCTGATGAAGTGAGGTGAATAATTGATGGAAAGGATTTGGCGTTTAATGGAAGAGCGGTTAGCAGATTACAGCATACTCTTAATACCACAGGTACACAACAACCGAAGACCATGAAACGCTTTATAGGAGAACACTAGTACTGATGATGCAGCTAATGATAAATGCTTGCTATCGAAAGAGTCTCGACTTTGCCGTGGGGACAGATTGCCGTCACAATTACGTCCTACTCACAGTCGTACTAACTGTCTTCATTCAAGTCACGACTCATCAATTGTTGCTGCCGAATTTGATACTTGCCACCTAGGAAATAAATCAAAATGCGACACTCCAATGTGCTGTGTTTGCTTCGTATTTATTCGCATGTGGATTGTAGTTGATTTGAGGATAGTCTGGAGCATCAATTATGCAAAAACGTTTTGGAGAACGAGGTCCATGAGTTGAGGATCTTCGCCCTCCGCAGAAAAAATGTTTTTTAATCATCCGAGTAAGACATCATTTCAGTGTTCTGAATATGCCTTAAGTGAGAAGCAGTATCAACAGTTGTTTTTATATTCTCTCCAATAAGTCGGTACATATCTTCTTCACACACGTGCGTGTAGGTTTGACAAAAGAGCACATGCGTGTAGGGCTAAGGGATTCACTATTCACTTTCCGGTGGCTATGGATATGGACGAATACACACTACTGTCAAGCTCCTGTCGGCGTTTTATCTGAAATTCAGTTATCACTATACTACATATACTGATAGTTTAGCAGGATATTCGTGTCAAGAGTTCAAGGTTTAGCTAAATATTGCCCAAAGTCTAGTCAATTGATTCAGCTGTTTCCACGGTTCATGTGTGCGTATTTAGACGAAATGAAGGAATTCAGCATTATTAAACTCCTTAACAAGTGACCCATCAATTTAGGGGCAGTTTATGAAAGACCCACGGGATCATCAATATGATCCTCGTAAGACCTCGCGATACCCCAAAGAAGTGGATAATGAACTGGGATCTGCAGTTTTTAGCTGACGGCGCGATGCAGCAGCACGTGAAATGTCGAAACACGCGCTTGGTCCCGTTTAAAACAAAATCTCAATACTGTCAGGTTAGATGCAATACAAACGAAATACAAAAAATAGGACTGCCGCGGAACCTGGTTTGACTCAGCGGATAGCGCACTCGTCTGCCGTCCGAGTTGTTACGAGTTTGGTCTCCGGCAGACCCTTTTTTGTCATAACAGACACTTGAGTTGATACCAAATTGCAAGCGAAGACAGAAATCTTGATATCAGCTTCTAGAGGGTAAGCAGGCCTCAAGCGGGAGCGAAAACCAGGAGAGTGAGGAGCAAGGAAGCAAGGCAGCTTTATATTAAACAGGCGTAGATCACGCCAGTCACAAGTTGTTAGAATGAAAAACCACTGATCGCCGTTGATTCACTGTAGGAGGCAACATCTCATTTCCCATGGATCTGCCTTTGCTGGCACTTGCTTAAACACATGCTGCAGTATGCCGTGCGTTACAGGATCATTGGGCAAATATTACTTAGTTCTTCGAAGCCTTACGCTCCGAAGTTACTCTCCGGTGGATTATTCGTGGCCTAATGAATCTAAGTCTGCAGACCACTTCTGATGCCGTTTGTCAGTAACCAAGTGCTTTTGAGTAGATTTAATTTTTAGGCACATGCAAATTAAAGCTCTAAGCAATTAAACGGTGGTGCGCATCTCCGTTAACTGGCGGAAGATAGGGCGTTAACGCCTATTGTGTAGTCTTTTAGAACACTGTAGAACAAACATACTCAAGCTTAAATGTAGAAATGATAACAATGTGATTTGGGTAACTGAGGAGCAATCTAGCGCCCGTTTCATTCGTTTAAAAAATGTTTACCTGACAAGAGTTTGCACACAAAACAGACTAGAGTCGCTTCACGAAATAATATATACTTACCAAGATGTACCGAGTTGGTTTCCCCAACAACACTCCGTATTAACTTCAAGGAAACCAGCAAAGCAGGAATTGTGCAACACAGCACAGCGGTATTCGGGAAAAAATTGCTTGAACAAATTCCTCTACAATGCTTCAATATATGGAAAAGTCTCCTGTGTGTTTTACATAGACTTTGTGGAAAGACGGCATCCATTTCAGCTGTTATTCGAATAATGCTTCTTCCCCGAAATCAGATATGCACTGAGTTTCATATAGTGGAACCCAGGTCACTCAGATTAATCACCTCCACCATTCTCCCCCAATTAAGTTTCTACACGCGCAGCCTTACGTAACGGACACGAGTTCATGAGTGCTACCCAAAGGTGCATCTGATCTCACCTCAATTGATAACAAAGCCCTTTCAAGCCAATTACCATCACCTGACCAACCGTCAATGGATGCACCCCTATTGCCAGTATTCCGGTACATTTCCTGTGTTTATTGGTAACTGTAATTTGTTTGCATATGACTGCCTATTGTATCCCGATGCCGTTTTTGAGAGCAGGCAGTTGGCGGGTGTTTTGACCAATACGTTAAGTACTGGCAGTTATTGGCTTTGCAAAGTAGAGAGCAAACTTCAAAAAAGTTCAAAGCAACAATACTGATGCGAGTGAGAAAGACAAATCCAAGAACACTGGCTTGAACCAAAGGCCAATGAGGAAGGCGTCGAGGCCTTTCTGCTAAGTAGAAGCTGGGTGTCTCACAGTGGAGATTACAGCACCAGGTAAATTAACCGTCAAGATGTGGCTGTTGGTCACTTTAGCGCATAATTTCGATCCACGTTACGTACGTTCTTTACGTTCCCATGACAGAAAGCTGCCTTAGACACTTTGTTGTAGGAATCTTAAGTGAGACACGGGAGTCAAACCCTAAGATAAGACGATCTTGAATGAATGGTCACATACCATTGGTTTGGAGGCAGATTTCCGAGGTCACCGTAGGCTTTTGATTTCAACTATATATAACTCAGAGTTAAGCTACGGCACTGCTGCTTATTTTAAAAGTTTGCCCATTACTGCTTTCAACGGGTAAATCCAGAATGTCACCCACAACGAACGTGGTCAGCTCAAAGATGGGTTGATGGCCACTCCGTCCTTGTTGCTGACCCCGCAATTATTAGTTATAAACGTACTCCTGTCTCTCAGTGGCCCTTTACACCTATGTAGTGTGTAAGTAGCTCAAATGGCTCGCGATAAGGTGAAAAGGACTGACCGGTAATGCTGGAGGCAGTACATTGCAATTGCTGTCATTTCTATTGATGAACTTCCTCCAACAAATCTAAGTTTTCACTACCATTCTTGGAAAAAATACTACTGGATGTAGGTTGTCTTCATACGTCTAAAGAGTATTCAGTCATTAGCACACGTATTGAAACAGAGTGGGTGAATCCCGGTTCATTCACGTTCAGGGAAACTCATAGTACTACTGCATGTAATGAATGACTTCAGAATGAATAAAATAATGAATGTACCATTTTCTGGGATTCTGAAGAGCATCATGCCCTGCAAACTGTGTTTCGTGATTAAGGATGGCGTTCTGCAGGTCGCCTCACTGTGTTTCGAATGGGGCTGGTATCGAGTTGCAACATATCTTGAGTGCAAAAAGTGGGACGAACGTACCGTGCTGTCACACATTCCTACACCCATAAGAGAGGAATTTTCGACCCTCAAAAGAAACTTGGGGCACAAACGCAGTACCAAAACGTCTAGAGTGTTGCGCATGATCGGTTAAAGGCAAATAACGTACCCAAAACGAGAGGTCGGAAACAATGCCCAGTTTTACCCTCCATTTCGTATTTGCAACCTGCTTTTCGCTTTTATTTGGCTTCGCAGCGTTCCGGGAGAAGCGATCGGCCACGCTAAAACCAATCTGTTGCTACAGAGTCAGAGGTATGGCTGATGATTCATGCACCGGACTGCGATATACTAGCAAAGGATACCCAGAAATTTCAAGCACTCGGACATTGCAGTCGTCCGACTGGTAGCCCACAATACGCTCAGTTCGACGCACCTTGCAAGCTTTTGTGTGAAAACGATTTTTAGCCGACTAACCACTGGTGAGTGGCTTAGTGAAGACCAAATAATCAGGAATAAAACGCTCTTAGGTCTGACCTATAGTTTACGTGATGTTCACTCCGAGGAACCTGTCACTTCTTATGAGAAAACCCGAAATTCGTAATGAGAAGATCAGCTCGCTCTTGCGCTGTACGCGCACCAAAAGTCGGGCGCAAAACCTGGTGAATGATTTCCATAAATATGATTAGGAATGTATTCGCTGAGCTTGTGAATCTCACTGTAAAGCGATCTGAAGGCTGAGGACTTGGTGAGAATATCATATGGATTACCACTAAACTGTGTTGGGTTCAAAAGGCCTGTATCTAAGATGATTTCAGACACTGATGGGCGGGTATGCTGAGTAAAATTATGAGCGTTCAAAGGAATACTACTTAAAGATTTGGGAAATATACGCTCGTCCGAAGATAACATCTAGGTTTCCTGGAATAAAAACTGTTCCCTGCTTTCCTTATGGTTTTATACAAGGCTACGTTTGCACGACCTTGTGGGCTGAGCTTTATACTATGTACAGTTAGCATTTGTTCTCCAAAGGCATTTTTATGTTTCTGTTGTCTTTTCACTTTTTGCCGCTTAAAGCCATGTGCTGTTGCATTTTCTGCATTTTCTGACCGCTTTGACTTCAGTCCCCGACAAAGTACTCACCGAATCGTAATTTAGATCACGCCTCCAATACTTCGCATCCTTCCCACTTTTAAGCTCATTTTCGCACTGCTGAACTTTCTGCAACCATGCCTTTGAGAGTAGTCATTTAGGGTCACCCAAATATAACAATCCACCACGAATAAGTTCCCGATTTCTTCGTCTCGACTGAACCTCAATAGTAGACTGTCCTTGCAGCAGAAAATCAAATTTGGCCAGTCCCGAGCTCCAGCCGTAATGTCTCAGACCAAGCGCCTCGTTTGCAAACACCTGACCTTAATTTAACTGTATGATGGCGAGGAATAACCCCGACATTTTATCCTATAATTAAACACATCAGTATATCGAAATGCTACAAACAAATCATCACCCTTCCCCGCAAACTTTCTCGATTTTTATCCGATGGTCTGATCCTATGTAAGAAGCGTATTCCCCACTCTCCAAAAAGTCCTCATTCCTGAAGTCTCACACTGACCACCCAGTTGTCCACTCTGATATATACATACATCCTCCAGGGTAAGGAGATCAAGCGCCGCGAGGCGCGTTTCATAGTCTCCAGATTTAATGCTGGTAACCATTTCCATAGCAGTTCGTCGGACACGCCCAATGAAGATTATATCATTCTTGCGTCCCTAATATAAAACTTGGTTGGTATGTTCAAAGAAACGGTCTGACGTAGGTCTCATAGAGTGTCTGAAAGTCCATCTGGGAAATACGGTAGAAGGTGGGATGGATCATCTATAAAACTATTGAGGCCTTTTGGCTGATTTTTCACGGCGCAATGAGAAAGACGCTTGAAAAGAGCCAGATGCCCAAATCATTTTTGGCATCAATCCTTGTGATGTCTTCTGGTCCGCTCTTACCATGCACGACAAAGAAGTTTTCTGAGTCCCATCCGAATAACATGTGGGCGCACTTTTCGTCGTTCATAGGGAGGTGGCAATTCAATGAATGACGCTTTGCAGCGTCTATATCCACTTGCAGAGCAATGACATTTAGAATATAAGAATTTAAGTTGTCTGCAAATGGTAGACATGAACTTAAAAAACCGTCTGGAAGGTCCTTAATGTAGATCGGAAACAGTAGTCTTTAAACAGGTCCTTGAGGATCTCCAATGGAGACCGGCGCCAGAGAACAGTAGGTCGAGCCTACTTTCGGAATGTTCTGTCTGATAGGGACTCCCTTATTCAGCGTGAAGTTTCCCATTGAATCCCGTAAGACTCGAGTTTGTGGAGTAGCGGGACATGTGAAACTCGATTTATGCTTTTGAAAAGTCGGAAAATGGTGCATCGCATATGAGTTCCTCGTCTTTGGTTCGGGCTAAGCTCCCCATGAATACCAGGATAATCATCAAGCATGAATTATTTGAGAGGAATTTGCGTTGAGCTGTGGAAATTAAGTTGTTGGTAGTGAGGCGATTTGGCATAGCCCGCTTCAGAATGCGTTCCATCACCTTGCACGATACGCTAACGAGACTGATAGGCCTGTAGCGGTAGTGTGATATTCGGTGGATTGCCGTAACAAGCGCTTCCCTACAAGCTAATGTTATGTGACCTTCGTTAGGTGACTGACAATCCACCAGGCAGAAATACTTTGCCAGTGTGAACGAAGTTTCCTTCAGAACCCTTGGATGCACCATGTCTGACACAAAAGGGCAGAACGGGCTTGTCTTGTGCAGGAGTTGACAAGTGTCCTCCTCCGCAAAGAGCAAGTTGGTTCGCAGCCGCTTGTATTGTGGTGTCTTGTACCCTTATTTTGCTTCCATTGTAACACTACGTATTTTATCAATTGCATAATCATTTTTCGTTTGAATAAAGAAGCTACAAAAACGCGCACTTGTACAACTTCACGCAATACAAACATGGTCACGTGCTTCGACTCTCTCTTCTGATTTCGCTCACCCTTGCAGCGGTCATTCGCGAGTCCCATGTAATAACTCTTATATCAAAACATTTCAGACCATCTTCGGAATCTATTATATGTGGGAACTGTTCAGAAGAGAATCCCTGGATGGCCATAATTGGATTATTGTTTATTCGCTGACCTGGGCCAACGACGAACTATTTTGAATAGAACAATTACTGGTGAGTTTGTTTCATCTGACCTCTTTATTACTGTATACCCAGTCTAGCGTTATTATTTTTATTTCTCTGCCACACACTCCTGGTAAAGTAACTTATTGGATACCAGACCATCACAGTATTTACACAAGATTCGGTGCAGCGAGGTCGCTGGGGCAGAATACAGGCCTGCATAGTGTTCTCAGATAAAACTATTGGGTCACCCGTGGGTTCCTCGTTCCTTGCCTCCAGCGAATGGCTCGTTTATGCAGCGATGCCTCACGTCTTTAAACGGCACATTTTTGTCTTTCTTAGCGAGGTCTGGAGTGGTGAAATTCATTCGTATGTTCCATTTGCAGATTTCTTATTTACAGCGGTTTCGCATTTTACGAAACGCCTGCTCATCTTTCGTGTCTCCTGTATTCAGTCTTTTGAAAAACATTTGAGATCATTTTTCAAGAAGCCGCCAACGCTTGAGGTCTAATCGACTCGTACTGGTTCTTTTTAGGATAAACATCGCATCAGCCTCGTGAACTTTCCGGAAAATGGTCCCGTATAATTTTTCCACTGAATTTGGTCCTAGTTTGACCTGATAAAGTGAGATGCGCATTTCCGAGAAGCCTGGACGGCAGAAGTATTGAATTCACTTTTGAAGTTTGAGATTTCTGGCTCAGTGGCAGATGAAATCAAACATCACACAGTGGTTACTAAGTCCCAGTGGGGCGTTAATTAGCACCTGATCGACGAAATGTCTTTCGTTGTTGATGTCCAACCGCTGTTCTCCGCGAAAGCTCCGACGCCTCCACTTCGTGGCGAAATGCCGCCGCGTCCTAAACACACAGAAAATTTCTCTGAAATTGTGTTTCGAAAAAATGGAAACGTTATCATAAAGTTTTAGAATTTGATGGTAGTAATTCGGGCCCTTAAGATCTCCCCACGTGGCCGCAGTTTTGTTGCAAGTTGTTTAAACGAACCCCGGGTCCATTGTGCGCGCGGAATTCGTATTTTAATGGCTGCTGGCTGCTTGGACCATTGTTTCTATGAGAACGGTGGGAAATCTCGTGGAAAAGCTGGTTTCTTTGCGTGTCTTCTTAAGTATCAGATTGGGAAATTATCCCAAAACGAATCAGACGGTAAACACGCCCAATACTTTCGTGCAATCTCAAACTGAAGCGATCGTCCGCAACCTGGATATGGAAAATTCTATGGTTTCGGCAAGCGTCCAGCCGGGGCCAAGGAATTTGTCACAGCTAGCAAGTTTTTTTAAGATGGTCGGCATACGTTATGTCTGACTCAGGACAAGGTTTGATCTCCACCGCTCGTCTGGGGAATATTAGAGATACAGTGGGCTACGGGAAAGTAAGCAGAGTGGGGATGATCGTCGCAGGACCGTCATCACCACGCCGTACTTGGTTCCGTGAACAGCCGCGTACATGAACATCTTGGATGAGCCGTCTCAGGTTGTCATTGTCGTTGGGATGTTCTTGGTTCCAACGAGGGTTCACAGTGGTTCATTGCTGCCACTCAGACAGCCGTGTCTACATTGGGGAATAAAATAGGGAAAACGTTTCCAAAATATCTGCTAGAAAGCGGTTTGATGTGAGCCAGAATGCCGCGAAATAACAGACAGTCAAAAGTTGTCATAATTCTCAATCGCTCCAATGAAACGAAACTGCCCGGTTTCAAAAGCGATAATCGATATTAATGTATGCGGTAGCTGCGAAATTCAGCCGGCATATATGATCATGAGGGACGTGCATTGGGTATATTGTGCGCAACTAAGATAGCTCAGAGCTTGCAGAGATATGAGATCAGAGGTATCTGGTGTTACTGCGTGTTTCTACGATGAGCTGACTTCAGAATGGCGATGTTACAACCTAAAGAAAAACGTAGATCTTCGCAAAACCAGTTGCGCCTGCGGCGTCATATCACGAGTATTTCGTGAGCTTTTGCTCTTCTGTAAATGATAATAATATGTCATTTGGTGTGCACTTTGTACCCACAAAGTATCACGTTATAATCAAGTTTATTCCAACAGGTGAGTGGCGTACCGTCGGGCGTGATCATAAGATTACAGTCAGAAAAAGCGTGGGTTTGCTCGTAGTTGCATGTGCTGGAGCAAGGGGGCGATAGGGTACGATCGAGAGGACAGAGGGCATAGTTGCGGGTGTGCTATCAAACTGGGTATAGAAGTGCCGTGCCATCATTGCACTAAAATAATTCGGCTTCTGGATGGCTCCATACGGACGTCATTTTTGAGGTGATGTGGGTCGGATATGCACTTCTATGGAGAGAGGGGGATTTTGGTTGCCGAGGAAATCCTCAGAGGTGTAACAAAGCTTATATAAAATCGCAGGTATTTTTCCGATCCCGTTGGAGTGATGATATTGCGCAGCGTTTTATATATATTCGAAGTTGTATTGGTTGTGATTTTTGTGGGACAGATGTGGTCAATGCACGAACCTGCAATGCTTCGGTCGCGTTAGCTAATTTGAAACATTTGTGATGTTAAGGCGCCATATCCGTGAGTATCAAGTGACGTGCATATCAGGCTGCAGTACGGGCTGTTCTGCTACGTGGCTGTGAGACCTGGCCTGTTTGGGAGGCTGAACCAAGGCGTTTCCATCTGTTTGACAACGGTTGGCTCAAAACCATAGCTCTTGTGGGTCGGAGTCAGCAGATTCTTAAGGCGACAGTTACATGGTGATTCTTCGTTTGTGCACCGGGAGTTTCCACTGAAGTATGTGTCCTTGCAGTCTCCGGCTAAATCATCATCATTATCTGGGGCAGTTGGATTGCATCAGGTTTGACTATTTTGCTAGCTCCTTTATTCGGATATAGTCGACATGATTTCAGAACTGAAGATGGGTTGCAATACTTTGACATGAACGACGCGTTGGATGAAGCCCAGAAGGATGCTCTTTGTTGGTTAGATTGCTACTGTGGTTGGGTATGTGATGGTTATGGGTTTCGGTGAGAAAGATCGAGCTGTCGATTTAATTAAGCTATATTGTATCGGTATCAGAGAGCAGAAATCGAGCGGAGTTGAAATATAGTGCTCCAAACGAGCGGATTTGAGATCCAGCACCCACCCGCTCACTAGATCTTCACTACGGCTGCATCCATGATAACACGCGCGTGGCCCTTGCACCTTAAGGCTCAAGTCTCCGTCACTTGGTCTTACGGCTGACAAGTAAACACCTATCTTTAGCTTTAAATTCACTGTGCCCAATAATGCATATGTTTGCCAAATCGCGCTATCAAATCATCGATGCACACAAGGCTCCCCCGTTATCGCCTATTGGACTAATTGAGCAAGTAGTGAGTTTACATTTATAACAGTATGTCTCCAGGTTCAGTGCGGACGGCGATTGGGAGAAGTGGACAAAAGGATTAGTCAAGCTGGCCGTGAGTTGGCCACTGCAATTTTATTTAATTATTTCTTGTAAATGGAATCCTAGAAATTGTGTACGAGTCGTAATTGATCATACATTTTTTTGAAAATGGAAAACTGAGAAGTGGACTGACCACATATTGTGTTTGTACCGATGCTACGAATAAAGAGGAGCATGATTTATTAAAGGTGGTTGTATATTTCTCAGGCACGGGTTGTTGGCGGGTGGACGACGCATGGATATGAAGGACCACCGTCAGTCGTTAGATTAGTATATCATGTAAATTCGAGACATTATAGTCAGCTACGAGCATGTGCACGGGCCCAGCAGTTACTATAAATAGCCTCGGTAGATGACATCGAGTTATGAGTAACACGGACCGTCGTTGGCCATTAGACTTGGCTACTGGGAATAGTTGTTGCCTCATAATCAGCGTCGCACATTGACACAGGCCTTGCAATTACGATAGGTAGCCAAGATGGGCGATATCGACCACAGTTACTAGTATGACGGGCCGTCGTGGGTCATTAGATTAGGATGTCACGCATAGCTGGGACCCGGTTTCCATCCCCCCGCATGGCTGCTGGCCCGGTGTTCACTACAGATAGCAGAAATAAGCAAGGGCGTGAACAGTTACGGGTACGCCAGACCATCGTTGGCAGCTAAATTAGGACACTGCGCATAGTTGAGGCCTCATAATCAGCGTCGCATATAGACACCGGGCTAGCGGATTCAAAAAGTAATTAAGGTAGGTGGTGTCGCGTACAGTTGTGAGAATGAGGTCCATCGCTAGCCATTAGATTAGGTATGTGTGCATAGTTTAGGCCTCGCATTTATCGGTTTGCATAAATACTGGTCCGGTGTTTATCATAAGTAGCAAAGATAGGCGACAACGCTTACAGCCACGAGTACGACAGATTAGGTTGGATTAAGTTACCGATTAATAAACGCCACACATGGACACAGACCTGTTACCGGTTAATAAACGCCACACATGAACACAGACCCAGCATGTACGATAAGGAGCCAAGTAAGGTGGTGTCGAGTACAGCACCGAGTAAGACAGACCCTCAGACTAGGCTCTCACGCATAGTTGAGGCCTTACTTCTACCGGCACACACAGATACCGGCCCGGTTTTTACCATAGGGGGCAAAGATAAGCGGCACCGCGTTTGGTTATGGATATGAAAGACCGTCTTCTGCCATCGGTATATAGATTGGGTCTCATAAAAAGCGTCACACATGGACACGGGTTGAGTGGCAACGGCTTTCGTTATCATGGAGACCGCTTTAGAATGGTCGCCGCATATTAGGCATCATATTCATGACAGGGTTGATACCTGCAGATAACCAGTGACTATGTATTATCCACAGGCTAGTAATGCATGTCTGGGGAAAGGAACCATCCACATAGATGGCATTTGCAACGCCACTACACGGTTTATGCTGTTGTCTAACACTGTCGTGCCTAATTCAAGTTGGGATACATGAGAAACTCCCTTGTGAACAGGTCCGCCGAGCAAAATGTGGTTTTGCGAGCATGCCTAGTTAGGACGCTTCAGTTCCTGGGTGCAGAACCTGTGCGGAATCTGTGCAGAACTTACACACTAATTTTCAGCTTTTAAGCCGCGGTCGATTGAGACGTTTAATAGGCCTCAAAGCTTCTGCATTTGTCTCGCAGTGCAATACCCTGCATTGCCGGGTCCCTGCGGAAGGTAAACTGTCGACCAATTTAAGTGGTTTTGTTTTAGCATGCGGCACCATTGTTCGCGGGAAGCTCTGCGTTCTACTTGCTCTCACGTGCTGCTGAGAGTGGGTTTCGTTGTGCTTTGATATGCTTAATTCCTTGTGTGCTTACGTGCGGATATAATCGCATTTGTTGAATCTGGGGAGCTCAAAGCAAACAAACGTCAGTGACCGATCCTCCGGGGTGGAATTTGCATCAAATATTCTTTAGGTGATTTTATACATACTGAACACCGACGTACGCAAAATGTGCTAAACTGCGGCCCATGTTTTATGTAAAGGTCGGACGGTATCTTCGACTGACGCGTATACCAGAACCCTTTGGGTAGGCAAAACAAAGTCGGAGCTGGGTTTCTATACGTTACTATTAGGGTAAGAGAAATTCACAATTTATACAAACCTCGACAGTAGATACGCGTCCAAAACAAACAGTCCGCTTGGACTACAAAAGTACAAAGCAAGGGAGCAAACAGGCTCCCACGTGCGACGGTAACACGTGCAAAGTCAGATACAGATGGCTGGATGACCTCAAGGTCAAATGGGTGAAGTGGTAAGGAAAAACAAACGTCAGTTCATATATACGCACTAAACACAAAAGTGGGACGGAGGTTACAAATGGGGACATAATAAACGTGGGGAATTTCATTGTCAACATAACGGATGATACACCGCCCGCCAAATTCTACACGTTGATTCAGCGGGTGCCCCGGTTCTTGCCTTCTACCTACGCTCATCTCCCCAGCTCAGCTACCCCATCAGCCACCGACACGAATGATCCGAGTCCCCTCCTGCCACAAGTACCGACTTCGATGGAGTACAAGCATACTGGCGTCCCTCCAGTAAGCACACATTCCTAATATCTCCCTTAAGAACGCCGCTCGCCGTTCTAACATACAGGGTTCTTATTAAGCCATCTGGATTCGCCTCACAATTATCCACCACCCCTAGAGGCCATTTCTCACGAGGCAGGTCCTCACCAGAGACCAGAACCAAGTCTCCTCGTTTCAATTCTTGAGTTGCTCTGAGGCACTTAGTACGCACCTACAACGTTGGCAGATATACCCTTATCCAACGACGACGAGATAAATGACCTGTTTGTAACCGGTATGATATCGCGGAGCCAGACCGTCACGACCGGGTACCGCAGGACTGCACCGCATGAGCAATAAACTGTTTGGAGCAAACGGCTCCAACTCGTTGCTGGCTGGTGAAAGCGGGACTATGGGTCGGTTAGATAGAATCCGTTCTGCATATATAAGGAGCGTGTTCAGTTGTCCATCGGTCAAACACTGTTCCCTGCATAGACATAAAAGGACATGCCGTATTGACATGATTATACGCTCCAACACACCACCACGGTGGCTAGCTGCCAGTGGATTGAAGTGCCACTGTATATTCATAGTCAAAAACCGATCTGATAATTTAATCTGACTCCACCGCTTTATATCATCCCAAAATTCCGTTAGCGCACCAAGGAAGTCCCTACCATCATCACTGTAGATGTCGGTGGACTTGCCACGTCTACCAACGGAGCGTACCAAACATTGTAGGAATGAACCGGTCGACAGGTTGCCTGCCATTTCCAAACGGACTGGTCTAATCTTCAGACAGCTAAAGATAGAGCCATAGCGTTTTTTTGCGGACGGCTGCGTTTGGTCCTAAAAGGTTCAAAGTAGTCTACCCCCACACAATCGAAGGGGCACCAACCCACTCCCATACTGTCTGCCGGTAATGGAGCCATCATTTGTGTACCGAGCTGTGCGGACCATCGCATAAAGAGCACGCACCAATCACTCGTTTGACGGCGCCGGTCCCATTGATAATCCAATATCGCAGTCGAGTAGAGTCCAAGACCTGCCCAACTCCACAGTGCTTGTCTACTTCATGAAGGTGACGTATGATCAAGGCAGTAACTGGATGTCGGCTCCAAAGAGCTGAATGTTTGACTGACTGACTGTAGTTCGAGTAACCAAGTCTGCCTTTCACGCACAAAATGCCGCCGATCAAAACAGGTGACAATTTTCGTAAGCTGGAACGCTTCGCATCCAGTACAGAAGAGTTAATCATATTCAGCTTTTGCGCATAGTGACTGGATCGCACCATCTTTATCAAACAATTACGTGCTTGGCGGAGTTCGGATACTCCGATAACACCGGAAAGTAGAGCCCGTTTTCTCGCTCTGGCCGTCTTAATCAATAGACATTGCCTGTAACGCAGTGACCAAGCCACGACCTTCTGCAGCTTCATCCAACAAGAGAACCGAGACATTAATGGGCACGTGATATCATTTCCCTCCTCTATCACAGGGGTCAACCTTGACCTGTAGCAACATCCCTTCGATGTCGGCTGCCGCAGCAACTTGCTCTAAACGAAAGCCCAGCATAA
>NW_008751697.1:1332176-1335035 GCF_000715545.1 Opisthorchis viverrini | reverse complement strand
TCCACCTTGCAGATCTGGTAGCATGCACGAGAGAAGAAAACCTCGTGTGGTGGACGGGTACACCCTGCATGGAGGGTCGACCTGTTACGTTGCACTATGGTACGTTCGTATACCCACCGCCCCTCCAGTTGCACGGATGCATCGCCCATCGCCGGTGGTTCTGAGTCTTGCCTTTAAATTCAGGAAATCAAAAAGGTGCTGCTGACTTCTGTTTGTTGCTGTTGTTGGGCTCATCTCGGTTGGGTTATGCATCTGGCAATGCCATAAGCCACAGACGAAAAAACTGGCCTCTCATCTGTAAAGAAAGAAACAAAAAACATTAGAAGTTCACTTTGGATAACCCAAAGATACTCTGCAAGTGCCCATGGCCTACATCGGCGAGCATAGCTGTATCTGCCTTCGTCAGAAAGATGCTACACCACACCAAATCTCATTTCGTCATCCAAGCAGAGGATACATCAACTCGCCGTTCCTAGTGGTAGGCACTCACCGTACACCATCTACAGATTAGAGCTGATAGCAGTGCTTAGGGAACCAGTGACTATTTTTCTCGCACACTCTCTCCTGGTATAACCCAACTCATGTAATAAACACCAGATTAGCCAGTTGTCTTGGAAGTCCACTCCCGCCAGCCCTTATGCATCTGATTTCCATACCACGCTTCTACGCGCTTTTATCGGCTTTTACTGGATCCCTTGTAATGTAATATCGTATGTTAGCAAACTCGACCCCTAGTCGCTAGCCTCCTAAGTACAAATCTATCTATTCCCTACTCTATCTAATCACTTGTCATCACCCTAATTGCAGCAAACGTCAAGTTTTTACTTCCGTGTATATTATTGCATATTAACCCATTTTATACCCCCTCAACTTCACCTTGTTTTGCGAACCTCCTCCCATCCCCTCATCTTCACAAGCTTCGAACTTCGGAAGTGCCCGTTTTGGACCACCTGGTTAGCTGATATCCACTCCACCTGGCCCATGGTCTACAACTCCTAGATCCTGAAGCGGACCACAAAAAGCCTACAATCCCACATCGGCTTCGTTCCAGCTTGTTTCCTCCACCAGGCTGAAATGAATACCGCTTCCCAATGAACTGCACACCCCAGCCGAATCATCTCAAATGTAACGTCCGTCACGGGACTGTCAAGAAATTGAAGCATGTCAGGCCAATGATGGCACGGCACTGCCATACTCAGTTGACAGCACACCCACAACTGTTCCATTCCTCCTACCAACCGAGCCCACTTGCCTAATCGTTTCATTAACTGCAAATACGTCAACATCCCCAACTGACGCCAAATACCTATATGATATTCATTCCAACGAGCTGGACTGCTCGTTCGAATTCAAGCACGTCTGTGTCCCCATCTAACCTTACCCCTGTGTAACGGTCGAACGGCATCTTCGACTGACGCGTAATACCAGAACCTCCGGGTAGGCAAAACAAAGTCGGAGCTGGGTTTCTATACGTTACTATTAGGGTAAGAGAAATTCACAATTTATACAAACCTCGACAGTAGATACGCGTCCAAAACAAACAGTCCGCTTGGACTACAAAAGTACAAAGCAAGGGAGCAAACAGGCTCCCACGTGCGACGGTAACACGTGCAAAGTCAGATACAGATGGCTGGATGACCTCAAGGTCAAATGGGTGAAGTGGTAAGGAAAAACAAACGTCAGTTCATATATACGCACTAAACACAAAAGTGGGACGGAGGTTACAAATGGGGACATAATAAACGTGGGGAATTTCATTGCATAAATAACGGACGATACATCTTATATCACGTTAACCTGCAAGAAAATGCGACATGGTGATGGTCCTTGACCTTGAAATTTCGCTCAAAGAAAAAATTTCATTGTCAACATAACGGACGATACATCTTATATCACGTTAACCTGCAAGAAAATGCGACATGGTGATGGTCCTTGACCTTGAAATTTCGCTCACTCAAAGAAAATGCTACGACCAAGATGTCACTGGAAGGTGCAAATAGATTGGACTAACTTCTCGTAAAAGTTCCACCTTCAAAAACCCGTAGTTTCGGCGAGAATAATTTGAGCGTGCTTATACTCACCGGCTTCTGGGAACCTGTTGTGATCTTTACAATAATAATAATATTTATTCCTAACTAGTGTGCAGCATATCATCAGGCATGATCATAGTACTACGGTCAGAATGGGAGCATGAATGATGGGGTTTTTGATTAATGGGAATTTCCAGGAAAAGGGACGGTGACGTTAACAGTGGGAATTAACGAAGTAGACTTCATCACACCTGAGGCGGCATGGGTAGGGATCCAAAATTACACGGGCTCTTTATCTCCTATGGAGAACATATCAGGTGGCACAAGATCTAAGCTTTCAGATTTAAAAGTGGCGGACAAAAACAATAAAAGTGAGGGCATAAGAAAATGCTTCCTGCCTGGAACGTGACAAAAGACTTCAAACTGCAGGAAGCGTGGATCCAGAACAATGGATCTGGAGAGGCAGCAGACCTGCCAGGACATGGCCGGCCAATTTGAATTAAATCTCATAACCGCCAGCGGCTAGACGCACAATTTATTTTTCTGCAAAACGCCTGCGGACGAAATAAAAACTTTAACGTCAAAATGTTGCACTTCTTTGCATATATGCGTAGACTGAAAACGCCCTCATCTGCCGTTATTTTTTTGCGATTTGTTTTAATCGATGACATTTAAAAATTATTAGCGCACATTCGGTATTGGCGCACATTCGGCTTTGAACTTCGTCTGCTATGGCTTCGGAAGTGGCTTTCGTTGAGAAATTTGTGGGTGTATCGTTTTCATCCTTCACGGCATTTGAGAAGACCTTAAATCAATACATGAAGGATAA
>NW_008751697.1:1325517-1330681 GCF_000715545.1 Opisthorchis viverrini | reverse complement strand
GTCCGTGTTTTCGGGTCCACAGAGGAACTACTCGACGGCCGTGAGTCTGTCTGACAACTACGACTAACTCTGTAGAGCGCCGGCTAGATGAAAGAGATGAAGATGATTTCATGTGATCCGCATGTTAGTGGTGTGCGTCGGTTAAGATCGTCCAGCTGTCTGGTGTTATCGACGTAGGCTCTATGTGGCTAGTTAGTTAGGTATCGTGTACCCCTAGCCGCATGTTAGTGGTGTGCGTCGGTTAAGATCGTCCAGCTGTCTGGTATTATCGACGTAGGCCCTATGTGGCTAGTTAGTTAGGTATCGTGTACCCCTAGCCGCATTTTAGTGGTGTGCATCGGTTAAGATCGATGAACCCGAAGGACTTTCTAGCATAACTCGGAACCTGTAATGAAAAACTCTGTAAGTTGCCAGTCAACGTTCACGATGTTTAGCAAATAATTAGCGTGCACCACTGGCAACAAGGAATCATCGGCCAAAAGTTGTTTGCACGAATGCGCCTGCGCATAAGTTGCATCTCCAAAGGCCATTTAGATTCTAGAATATTGAGGAAGTCTGTTCCGGTGGAAAAATACCTGAAAGTTACGTTCATTGTATGTGAGTCAACCTTTTCCACAATTCGCGATTTTTTTCATCCGTTAAGGTATTCAAAGCCGGCGGTGTTTATTCACCTGCAGATTTAGTTCACTTAAACAAATCGCCATAGTAAAGGATTTCCGATAATATAGGAGCATGTACCTTATACATAGACATTCTACACTATGGGCAAGTAAGTCTGAAAATGCCGTAGATTTCGAGAAATCAATCTCATTGTGCGAATAGCCAGCGGCCTCATAACCGCCACTAGGGCTTGCCCTGGGCATCTCATTGTGCGAATAGCCAGCGGCCTCATAACCGCCACTAGGGCTTCATTGCCCTGGGCTGTTGGGCGTATGGCCGCGGAAAGCGTAAGTGGAGATCGTGAAGTAGGGTAATAGGCAGCACGGACAAATGGTAGTAGGAAACTCAGAATCACAGTGCGCAGTGAAACTTGAGCGACTCACTAGTGCAGCTGCTAGAGCAGGGGCGAGTGTAGAAGTTATTTGGGAGGATGAGTTCAAGCAAACTGTACAAAAATTAACTGACTTGATGAGGAGTACGAATAAAAGTCACCGGGATCTTTACATCCGGCAGAAGGTTCGGCAGATTGTAATAAACGCCTCCCGGTGGCGGCTGGTGGCAAATGAAGTCTAATCGTGGTTGCCAATAAGGAAACGAGTGGACGAGAGGGAGCGGTCAAACTAGGAAGTGAACAACTGCGGGTGTGCTATTAAAGTGGGTATCACAGTGCCGTACCGTCAGTGCACTGAAATACTTCGGTTTCTAGACAGACCCGTGACGAACGTCATGATAGAGGTAGTTAGGCGCGAACCTGTGGTCAGCAGGATGTTGTGCGTTTACCGGGGGATTTCTCAGCGTGAGCAAAACCAATTTAATATCGCGGGTAGTATTCATTGTTGTTGTTTCTCTCTTCGGGTCGGGGATCCCTTCGTTCCTAATGCACAAATCAGTTGGAGTGGAGAACGGCCGAGCAGATTGTGCATAGCGCGTATTACCTGGGCCAAAACTCGAGGAGAAGATGAAATGAGATGAAATGGGATGAGATCGATAAGGTCTGGAGAGTCATAGGGGTCATCAGGCAAGATATATTCCCTTATTGGGGGAAAAATGAATGTCTACCACGACTCACCTGGAACCCAGTTGAATCTCTCGGTTTTGATGTTTCCAGGCAACTGAATATGCTGCACCGGGCCACCTCTCATGTATCACTCGCTACGATATTCGCGATATCGATATATATATATATATATCCTACTAAATTCTATATATTCTGCTTCCACGGTTCAGCCTTAGATGCTGCCTTCATAGCATGGATGCGAAATCGCCGTTCTTTGTGAATGTGGCATTCGCTCAGACTCTGTTTGGGGACCCATGTCGCTTTACTACTTGTTTGACAGTTCAATGTACTTTTTCAAGTTTCGGGGGCAGCCAACGTTGCGCATCCACGCCCACACATTTTCTAGACCTCTTTTAGCATCTCATAGGAGTCTTTCTCTCTGCTTCTTCAAACTGACACTTATTGAAAGGAAGATCCGTAGATTACAATGTGTACCTTTTCATGTTGGTTTACTGAATTCCAACTTAGCGGAAGAGCTTTCCCCGTTTCCCACTCTGTGCGTAATAGTGAGTTGGGCTTCTGAATGGCATTGACTCAAATATTATAGTGCCCGTTACGTATGTAACTTGTTTCAGTGCGATCAGCCTGTTATCAACACAGCCAACATGGATGTGGGGTTTCCATGCTGACTACTTTAGCGTATTATTTTTCAGATATCCCGTTATGGTTCCTGTTACACTGGTTTTCAGAAGGTTTCTAACATGTTATACTACTAACCAGTCGACAGAGTTGCTTGATAAAACGTGCATTACCTTCAAGTGGCATTAAGAAACAGGGGTGAATAGTAGATATATCCATTTCAGCAAAAGTATTTTCTGTCAACTTCATCAACTACAGGAAGGTTGGCAAACAAGGAGCACAAATGATATGACAGCCTACATGTTTTTTGGAACACTCAAACATCAGATTACATAAAGGAAATAAAACCAATTCCACAGGATGTATGTCACCATTTCGGTCTGATTGGTTAAGTAAGAATGAAATTCCATCGGGATGGTGTTGCTTCGACATGGACAAGGAATGTGTTGGTCACCACTGAACACAATATTTATTGACCTCCGTAACTCGGTACACTCCAGATGGTCGCTACGGCAGGAGTGCCAGTTGAACAAGAGTGGGGTTTTCTATCACAATGTTTCTGTGCAAATGGTGTGCCACGTGCGTAATCGGCTACTGGAATTGGGTGCTCTAGCACACCCGGTGTCAGCTTTAGTTCAGATAACCGTCGTTCGTTTTTTAACTACCTACACAAGTATCCGTCAATAAAGCTGTGAAGCTTTTCCGAAGACCCAGGATAGCAAAACGCTTAGTTTAATGAAGCTCTGCTGTGATTTTGCCATTCGTGAATCAGTGAAACGCATCCGTTGTGGCATTGAGTCAACCAATATTGTGAGCCGATGCCTCAGTTAAATATGGCAGCTCTCCATATGAATATTCAAACTGATCAATATCGGTTAAAATTTGTGGCTTTACAAACAACACACAGTAGGCTGTTGGGAAGAACACCATATAGATCTATGACATACCTTCCGGGATTTGGATGTGAGAGGTCACCGAGACGCAGCACGGAAAATAAACCCTGAGGAAGAGCAGGACTTTACATGGCGTACTACAACGTGTTTAGCTGCAATGTTCTGGTTAGAACCAGATCCCTCTGACAACAACATATGGACGCTTTAGTCCAGGATTCGATTCCTACTGAGAATTTAGCGGACCCATACCCTGCGCCGGTCCCCAAGTTGCGCGAATGTCATTTTTTCTTTTCAGTCCAAACTGATGGTATGCTATATTTCTATGGCTGCAAGTATGCCTCCCTCAGACAAGTTGCGAGCTTGTGGGTCAGAGCACGGTCCTGCTAAGTATAACAGCAAGAGGGCACTAGAAATCATCTTACAGTGCCCAGTAGAAGTTTCAAATAGAAATTTAGGGACAAAAGCTTTGTTGTTCACATTAAATCAAGACAAAAAGTGTCCCTCGTGACCAAGCGCACCTACGACCAACAAAACGGCTCTCGCCGGTTAGGACTTATTTTGTCATGGCAATCGTTGCAGTGAGTGGCACCTGATGGGTGATTTTATGGGTGAAGTCCAGGTGTGTAGGTGCGCGACCTAATTTTGTTTCATCGCGGAGGTTTCGGTAAGGTCTAAAGCAGGTGGCTTCGAATCAGTGACAACAAGTACGTTTAACAGTGGATCGGAAGCCTCTGGTACGGTGTTCGTATAAGGTGCAGAACATTTTCAAATAACTCAAGTGGTCGTGATAAAGCTGGCTGAATAAAGGCTACGTCAATCAGTGTTGGGCGCAAGCTTTTTTCAGGACAGCGAAATCCGTCTGCAGGTTACGAAGGGTGACGTCTAAAGGCAGAAATCATACGACGGGACCGGACGGGAGCCACGCGGGTTTGTCTGTGGCAAAGCAAAAATTACCCGAATAATGTTTCTGTACCCTTGTTTGGGTAGTCGAGGAGAGTATCTGTCACTTGCTTATTACTTGGTCGGAAACCTTCAAACTACGTGCGTATAGGGTGGTAGTGGATTAGACTGGCAGATACAAGCACGGCAAGCAGAGTTTTACCGCAAACTCCCGCTATCAGCTGGTGTTTTTGACAACTTCACATGGGCTTGCAGACGCTGTTTGGGGCCTGCGTCTGACAGCTTCTTGAATACACCAACTAAATTGTCCACTCAAGGTGGAGGAGGAATGTAATCCCCACTGAGCGCGTCCAACGGGCTGCTACGAGAATGGTTGCCGGTCTTAAACCCGTTGATTATAAAACTCGCTGTTCTCGTACTTATTAAACTTCGGGGGTATCTAGTGCCTGACCTAATACCTGTTTGAACGAGGTTTGGCCAACGTGTTTTTCACCTTGATCCAACTAGTGCACGGCGGGCGCATTGTTAGAATTTGAAGCTCAGAGAGCATATACTGATTAGGAAAAAATTTCTCTCATTTCGAGTATTTAGCGCTTAGAATAACCCTCTGCATACGTGTGGTGAACATGGACTCTATTCTTTTCATTCTGTTTAGTGTATTTTTATATGCCTTTGTTTTACGATGCGATTGAGAGTACGGCCGCAATAAACGAGAATATACGATTTTCATTCGTCCATATTCGGACTTCTATACTACGCGTACATCCGGTAGTTAAGATATCTATCACTATTCTAATTATCACATTTTGCGTCGTGGTCCGGATTTTTTTTCTCCTCATCACAATGTTATCTGAATTGGAATCGCTCAGTGTAAATTCAACTGCACGGGAGGTGGAGGATTATTTAGAACGCTTCAGCATTTGGTGTCTTACCAAATCGGATCTGGATGATCAAAAGAAGACAGCTTATTTCCTGCACCACATTGGGAAGGATGCTTATTCTCTTGTAGAGAATTTATCATTCCCTACGGCGCCAATCGATTGCACATTCGATGTTCTAAAGAAGTTAATTCTCA
>NW_008751697.1:1204537-1321672 GCF_000715545.1 Opisthorchis viverrini | reverse complement strand
GCGCTGGAGAGGAATAGGTTGAGCCTATTCTCACTCGGAATGACCTGTCTGATAGGAACGCCTTGATCCAGCGAAGGATTTTCCCTGGAATCCCGTAAGACTCGAGTTTGTGGAGCAGCGGGACGTGTGGGACCCTATCAAATGCTTTTGAGAAGTCGAAAAATATGGCATCCGATATGAGTCCTTTGTCCTTGGCTTGGGTTAAGCTGTCCATAAACACGAGCATGTTTGTCACGCAAGAACGGTTTGGGAGAAATCCGTGTTGAGCTGGAGATATCAGATTGCGGGAAGTAAGGTGATCTAGGATGGCTCGCATGAAACAAACACTGAACCTGACAATCCGACGTTGAGAAGATCTGATCGTTTGGGTTCCAACCCTATTAGAGGCTATAAACACCCGCACGCTCATTCAACGTGTGGTGGATTTGGTGAACATTGACTCTATTCTATTCATTCTGTTTGGTGTATTTTTATATGCCTTTGCTTTACGATGCGATTGAGAATACGGCCGCGATATACGAGAATATACGACATTCGTTCGTCCATATTCGGACTTCTATACTACGCGTACATTCGGTAGTTAAGATACCTACCACTATTCTAATTATCACACTACGGTCGTTCAGCCCCATCTAGTGCCCGGTTCGAAATACTTTTAGATAACTTTACATGTGGGTCCTCGCGTTGGCAAACTAGCCGCCACGTGCTAAGAACATGAGTGGCACTACACCCCTTATTCGCTGGCGCCTTTTAGATAAATGGAAGCCGTTGCACTATAAGAATAAGCCCAGCCCGGAAAGCCTGGGCAAAGGCCTCGAACCTGTATCTCCATCTGGGTAAGTCCGTGAATCCGGACTAGCCGTCTCTGTTATGCAGTACACCCTACTGGGTCATCTATATAGACTTACTCAACTATTTTGGGCCGTATATTCCGATTTGGCATACAGTGGCAACAACGTCCGGTTGTGGAATATGGATGTTTGTCTTCCTACTCTTACATATATCCATGTAATCTACTGAAAATTTGTGAAGAGTCTATAAACAAGATCAAGCAACATGAATGAACGCAACTGCGGAAGGACACAATCCCTATTTGCTAAAAAGCACAAACCAATGCGTCTTCTTAAGCAAAGTTATTGGGCGTGTTTTTCGTCTCAGCCGTTCAATCGTTAAACCTATCCGGTCGCAGTCTTCCTTGAGCCTGATTCGCCCATATTCTGACCAATCACAAATGCCCAGTCTGGACCGAAGCTGTTCCGCTGTACGTTCTTCTGGTGTGGCAGGCACGCTATGGAAGCAACAAGGGACAGTGAGTCTCCGAAGGGAGGTGCTGACGACCATCTCTGTGGATGGAACGCAGAAATACAACTCATGGGTCGAATTCCAATCAATCAAACTGACAGACAGCGTATGCTACATCTGGACGTGTGCTGGCGGAAGCCATCCAGGTTCAGCGAGATTTCCCTTAACCGAGCCCCTCGGTTAGGTCGGCCATCTACTGCCCAGGGTACTGTGACGTGAATCCAAGATCCTGCCGTGGAATCTGTGACCGGAAAGCTTTAGGCAAGGTATACGGTCAATACCGTACGAGTAAGGCTTGATTTCAGTGGGCCTGCCTCTCTTCTCTATGACAGAAGTCTCGAGCACAAGAAGTGTGAGTTCCGATGAGCAAAGACGGTCTCAGTCAACCGGTTTGATGGTAGGAGCACCTCAGTGAAGGTTGGGGTTTTAGCGCGCTCAAAGTGCGCCGGACACACAGGATTTCGGCTCCGCTGCTTTGAGGTTGGTTTGTCCGCCCTTGATCGTTGCCGCGTTTGTATGTGCATGATCTATTTGTCTCCGTTTCCAACAGTCTGGAGGCTTTTAATGGTGGCACTTTAAACGGATGAGACACTGAAAACCTAGTTTTCAGAGATTATCAGTAGTGTCCTGCCCCTCCAAAGCAGTGAATCTGTGGACAGTGGTGCACTATTTCTTGGGCGGTAATTCATTCAGCACTTACGGTCAGCGCTCCGTGACCTAAAATTTGACACCGGAACCGGGAGGGACTTATACTAAACACCATTCCAGCTTCGTTGGTCCGAGCGACCTCCAAATCCCCTTTTCCGATATCATACTTCGTTGCCAGGTCATAATTGTCCAACTCTTGGTCGTTTCTATTCAGCGCAAGGCTGAGTGAAAAGAGCTCTGCGAGGCTGACGGTCTTCTGGCGTGCGGAGTAAATGTCCTAACCAGCGTAACATATGGAGCGTGAGTGATCCATCTATCGCGGGAGAGTTCCTTTTTCCTAGGACCGTCTGGCGTACCTAATCATTGTTGATCTGATGTTCCTGCCAGACCTAACCAATGCTTTGGAGACACCGATGGTCAAACACTGACGCCTGTCGTGTGTCACCTGCGCAGAGGGGCCACGTTTTTGATCCACCGTAGTGTAAACTCTTCCCTTGACAGACAAACTGACATCACATCGGCGCCATGGGTGTTCCATTCGGGATCGCTGGGTTCTTCCAGTGGTTGTGTTGAAGGAGACCAGCTGAGCCGTTCTTTGAAGTGTTCAGCCCAGGGTTCCAGACGGCAGTCGATGGAGTGAATTGCTGTTCCGCCTTTTTCATATATTGTTTCACTGATACCTGTATTTGGACCGGTTGATCTAATCAGCTGAAATAGTGTGCGGCTGTTGCCTGCAGTGAAATCCTTACGCAGCTCCTGGGCATTGAAAATCCACTAGTGTTTTCTATCATTCTTCAAGCTCCTGACTATCCGGCCTTTGAGGGATCTGAATGCAACATTACAGCCGCCAGCTGCTGGTATGGCCTTTCCGGTAGCAATGAGTTCTGCTGATCTAAACGATATCTAGTCTTCATATAGTCGAGTCAGATGGTTTGGACAGATGGTATTGAAGGTTGAGTGCATAGCCTCTTTAACTCGCTTCCGTTCAGCCTCCAAACAGTGCTCGTCTGCATCACTGTGCGCTTCCAGTAGCTTTCTAGCCAGATCAGCTAGGTACCTTTCAGCCACTAAAACTTGTCGGAGTTGATAAACGGAAATGTTCTGCTTCCGCACGCTGCTTCAGCTGATGGAAGACGAAATACCTACCGGTTTTGCACAGTGGCATGACCGTAGTCAAGCTGCGTACCCCAGAGGAAACGACAATCTTTGATTGAGGCTCTTCATCGGTAACTAATAGCCATATGGTCGGGCTGATTCCGACTGTCTTGCGGTTGGTGGCCTCCAAGCAACCCGATGTGAGCGTATGTTGGAAGTTCGTACTGGTCAGGAACGGTTGATGATCTGCACACAACTGAAGAAGCCGCTCTCCACTATCCATACGCTCAGCATCGACTCCAAATCGACCACCCAACTGTGCTTCCGGACTTAGTCTTCCAACTTGGGCATTCATATCACCCACCAGGATTACTATATTGGTCCTTCTTGCCGACCGAAGCAATCGTGACAGATCTTGATAAAACTCATCCTTCTCAGTCTCAGAACTACAAATGCTGATACGATAAACAAACACCGTTTACCGCATCGACCTGCGTTAGTCTTAGTTGAGCCGGACAACCGCATAGCACAAAGGCAACTGTTTAACGGGATCCAGTCCAATAAGGCGCTTTCAGCCTTGGGGCTAAGTGCAACTATCACACCGTAGGTACCACAACGAGATGTGGAACATCTGGGCTTGTCCTAAGCGGTTTGAGGAGCACTACCGAAGTGGGTTTTTGTGTGCGTGTTTCAGCGACATAATGTACATCGATAATGAAGGAAAGTAAGGTTTCAGCAAGAGTTGCCTGTTACTCAATTTGACATAGAGTACGAACACTAAAGGCTGAAACGTGGATCAAACCTTTCGAGGTTAGTAGGTGATCATTTTGTTTGGCCAAGGTTGAGATACGAAACACTGGCTAGCGGGTTGACAGATGGGTCGGTTGCACTGCATTGTACGATGAGCCTGGCCCGAGGACGCGAGTAGTAAGGCATATCTGTCTCACCCATAGTGATTTTTAAGCAGCACCAGACTCTGGTTTTAAAAGTATTTGGACCACACTGAATGATGCGCCGGCGGTCACGGTCACCCGTCGGGCTATCGGAGTGTGCGGATTTTAGGGCTGACCTTTTCTATCCCGTCCTTCCTCGCGGGAATGCAGCATCGCTGCTTCCATAAATATGGACATGCTGGTCGCTTTCACACTCTTTTCGCAGAGGACGGTACAAATTTACACACAGACCGCCTCGTAAACAGTTACTCGCAGTACGAGGACTCGCTGTTCTCTGGCGGACCGCTCCCTATTGGCCCTCCTGACATGGTTAAACCTTTAGGAACGAGTTCCAATCAATATAGCTCGTAGAGTCATTGCAACAGTGAAGCCCGATCACCACGACAAGTTGGTAGCTTTAGGTTGGAAGCCTGATTCAGCTGGGTAACCGAAAGGTGCAAAAACGACTGTTCAATGGGATCCAATGCAGCAAAGCGCGTTCAGCTCTGGGGCTGATCGCAACCCACACGCCATGTATTCCACAAGTCATCGCTTGTGGATCACCGGGCACACGGTGGTAGAAATGTGAAAGAGCTGAGTTCGTCCTTGGTTGTTTGAGATGCATGACAACGCTTGGGTCTTGTATGCTTGTCTCAAAGACAGAGCATACATCAATTTCAAAGGAGTCTAGGGTCTCGGCGAGCATTGACTGTTTGTTAATTTGACATGAAGTACGGGCATTGGCAGCTCCCGTGTAGGAAGTATCTCTTGGATTTAGCAAGGTGTTGTTTACTGTAAATAGGCAGCTGGCAATAAAATAAACTAGCAACGTTTGTTTGTGTGGTGGGAAGGGGTTGAGGAGGGAAATCGGTGGACAAAGAACTGGCCGGGCAAACGATACTTCACGGTTGCCTAGACCGAGGAAGGGGGTCTGGCAAATGTGCCCCGCCTTCAGCCTTTGACTCAAAAGTGTGACTCGCGAGGAGGCTGCAAGGGGCTGGCTTAGCCCGATGGCTCAGGGATTCTCACTCATGACGCGGGTGCGTACTGCAGCTGCCTTTTGAGCATCACCAGATTCCTCGGTTTTACAAGTATTTGGATTGTATGGAATGATGTGCTGGTGGTCAAGGCCAACCTTTGGATTACCGGCGTGTGCGGTTTTTAGGGATGACCCTTTCAACCGTCTTTTTCAGGTTGGAGGCAGCATCGCTGATTTCATGAATATGGACATGCTGATCATCTAAGAAAAACACTTACTACCTTCACACTCTTATTGTGGGAGACAGAGGACCTCCAGACAGCCTCGTAGCAAGATTACTCGCTGCTGTTGATCCGACTGTTTCACTTTGGTTTTTCTGACATGGTTGCATCTTATGAAACGAAGTTCTAGCCAGCGTAACCCACTCGATCATTGCAACACTTAAGCCTGACCACCACGTCAAGGTGGCAGCAATAAAAACGGTTAGTGTTCGCTTGTGATTCGGAGGCGCCTCCAGGCTTTCTATCACCAGTATCGAATAGCGTCAAAGAATTCGTAGTGATGGACAAGAGACATGTTCGTTTGCACAACAGGCATTTGTTTGCGAAAGACATCCACCAACTGCGGTGGCCTGGCCTGTGAACCTTGTAATCGAAATCCACCACAAGTCGGGATCTTTTTGGCGAATGAACACCATGCCGTTTAGAGGGGTTTGAGACAGCTCAGTTGTTAAGGCGCGAACTTACTGACTTTAAGGTCTGTGCCTCGAGACCTTGAAGGCTCTTGTTCAGGATTGGGCAACCTAGGAGGATCTAAGCCCTCGTTCTTTGTTCGGGTAGCATGGCAGCTAGGTACCGTAAGTTTGCTGCAGCTGAACGATTGTTTCTTATTGGACCGTCAGGGTGGTGCGAATAATCGCCCTTATCCAGGAAACGGCGTCACCATTGCCGCATGGTAAGTAACTCCCTTGGTGGCTCGTGTTCACACTCCATAGTTTACACTAGTTAGGACACATCGTATACCAAAGGACCGTTTACCCAGGAGAGTTTCCGCCCAGTTGTGTCTCGGGTGAAGCGACCAGTCCACGAGAAAGCAGCGGGGTATGAATTCTTTCCGCCACCAATTTACTCATGCCGGTTGGTGACTTCCCTCTGGTGGAATATATCATTATCATTATCATCATCATCATCATCATCATCATCATCATCATCATCATCATCATCATCATCATCATCATCATCATCGTCATCATCATCAGCAACAGCAGCAGCAGAATCAGCAGCAATATCCTGAATGACAGTTCCCTAATGACATATTTTACCATACAACCATGAAGAAACTGTGCATTAGTCAAGGATTAAAAGGGGAATGGTAAGGGTGGGTAGGCGGTCATGACCAAGGTGTTCACACTTTGGCACAGTAAATAGATAAGCACGTATACGAGCGTCAGGAACTAATTGAGCATAACGAAGTGCGCCAATTCAGCATCGATACCGTTTCACATACTAGGTTGATTATCAGATAGAAGTTTGATAAGCGCAATTTTTTGACCCTCCAAGATGGGGGTTGGAACATATGCGGCACCTTGTTTCGTAAAAAAAGTTTGAACGCCTTTCACCACTCACTGGGCTCAGGCCTTCGAGGTACAGGCTTTAGTTGCAAACCCACACTGCAACTGTTCAGGTTTTGTCAATCTAACAATAGCCCAGCTCACATGATGATTGAATGCACAGTCAGCTGTACGTTCATGCCGCATCCCGTCAGATGGAAATCCTAGAAGGAGGTGGATCAGTACTTGGTGGTCCTCAAATATATGACTCCATTGCACAACCAATGGAGTTGGTTGTGCAAAACTGTTGGACTCACTACAAAACCGCATACACTGCACTTTGTCAAACTAAAGCATAAGTTTAACGGTAGTGAAATGAGTAGGTCATTGCCGTCAGCGCGTGACTCATTCCCAGTTTCATATCCTGCTTGAAGGATATCATAAATGAAAGTGATAACCATTCAGCTGTCACACTGTTTCGATGATCAACTGCCATGCCACCCGATTGAAGCAAGAAGGCTGGGATACTGCCAAGTTACTCAAGCCTAGACAGACAGTCTAGGTGCTGAGTTCGAACCAATCAGTAAGTCTGCATCTTGAACACGGGGCTATCTCGAACTTGAAGGATAGTGTAGCCCGTGTATGTTCATGCGCAATTTATGGCTGAATAGCCAATTGAACAGGATATACTCAGCTACGCATTTTTGATGTTTCAACATGTTTGTTTGTATTTTCTGTCACTATTTCGGAATTTTTTCATAGGTGTCTTCCTATATCCCGTGATGTGAAAACGATGAGCTACTCCTCAAAACTTGTGAAGGGCGCACTCCGATACCGGACAGCGAAAACTCTAGAGACTGTATTCGGTACCAATATTTCAGCTGACCCAGACGGGTCGTCATCCAGTGCCACATCCAGACTGAAGTTACACCCATGCTTCCTGTCGCTCCCAGCATTGGCTCTTCCAGCACAATTAGACAGGGCAGCTATCAACTACCTTCGTGAGCATTCGCTGTCCTCCCCTAGGGCGATCGAAAATCGCGCTGAACTTATGAATAATTACCTCTGGTCACGCCAACTGTCATTTGATGTAAGTAATTATCAAATTGGTGTCACACCATCCCCATAATGATCTGAATTATATTCTCATCGTATATTATTAAATGTCCTTGTCCCTGACAGTTGTCGTTTGTGGATGGCAATCTTATGAGTCCCGTTCTTACCTGGTTTAATTGGGTCACGAAGTGAATATGTCTTATGGAGCCTCATAAAAATCTGGAACAGTTCACACGTTTTTGACTCATATTTCTCAGTGCATAGATCGCCGCAATATAGAAACCATGTGGATAAATTGATGACCGTAAATCTTGTCTGCGAAAGCTTCGCATCAATAAGACAACACGAGATAGAAGCGGTGAGTACAAGGCCGAACGTCGTGGGATATTTTCACTTTCCAGGATGGACCCTTGTGGTTCTCTTTATACATGAATTCCAGCTATACAGAGCCCGACATGCAATTCCTTTCATTCCAAACAGTTTTTCCTTTTCTTGCACAAAGTCTTACGTTGGACAGACTTCCGGAAGCTATCCAATTAATATATCTTCGCTACAGTACTTTGCTCACTAGGGAATGAGCCATGGTTCACTCGGTGGTTTCATCGTAAAATCGCAGACCCTTAGAATTTCGTCTCTTCGAACTATCAGCCCCGCACTGGAAATTTAGTGCACACAGAGCCAACATAGCTTTTTTTTAGACTGGATCTTTGTGAAACACACTAATTTATTTTCCCTCAGAGTGAGGATACACGTTTAAGAGTCCGCAACTGGTTCCCAGTTGCTTTACGTCTTCTATGTAGTTCAGAAGAAAGTCACTCCTATGAGTCGCCAAAACATCTCATATCTTGATGTTTCTCTTGGGAACATGGGCAAGACGAAGTATCGGTTTTCATTCGTTAGGCTGAATTTGTCGGCGTTCGCTTCAGAAACTCTGAACAAAGAGAGACCTAAATAAGGAATATTCTTGAGGTCACTCCATGAACGTTAACTTCATTTACCAATGCGTCATTAGATTTATGGGACTGGATACACCGCTTTGGACTTGTTTATTGTTACATCTAGGCTGCGCAACAAGTGGTTTCCAATGGATCCCGCTTTTTGGACGCCTACTAGTGGCCTGTCTTATTTGATTGTGTTGACCTTCCCCTTCCTACAGACTCAGGCCATTCATCGTAAATTGAGTTCTGACGGGAGTGTACCGGAAATCGGAGATGTTGACGCATGTGATTCCGAGTTAGCTCAAGCTGTTGAATGTCATCCTGAAGAACAACTTACTCAACTTCGTAAAGGAGCTCTGAGGAAGGTGAAGCAAGAGGCCCTTGATGAGTGGAAATCACTAACGTAAGTCTCCGCTCCGTTTTTACTGGAATTTGTTATTCTTTTGCAGTACATCGACAAGATCATGGGAAGTGAACTGCATTCCGTTCATGTTTTTCTTGAACGATGTAACGACTGTTCTATCTGGTAAATGCATGTCCATAAATGCTACACGACACATTTAAATGTGATTGTTAATGTGCTTTCTCTGTTGTCTTATAAGAGCTCGTCATCATCACAAGACGACTCTCAGTGAGTGTAATAGGTTTTCCGTTTTTCTGGAGTATTTTTTCAGAAGCATGTATTTCCCAGCATTTGCTGCAAGTTTCAATTTTTACCTTTTAACTAGGACTGAATTGTGTTAGATTTCAGAGGAAACCTTAAAGTTAATGATTTAGACTTCATCCCAAGGTGAAGTCAATTTGCGCAAGAGAGTTGCCGAGCTGTTCCATTCTTTTGTGCTTCATGGATCTTTAGGTAGATTTAAGCCCACAATATTCCGGATAGCAGTTTGAACTGGAGGTTTTCCGGCGGTATCGTTTGGTGTTTCCAGTCGAGAAGGGGGAGGATGACGCTGACTGCCCCTTCCAAGACAGATGGCGACGCTGATGCACGCAGTTATATGGTTTGTTGCCAAATTTCATGTCCACATTTTGGGTATCGAACTAATTGCTTCCGCAGCTCATGAGTATACCAGGTATTGACATCCGCAGCGACATTTAATATATGGAGGAATAAAAAAAGTACTACAACCATTTAATGGGTTGTCACGGAGTTTTTCACAGGGATATTGATGAGGGAGCGGAAGCGCCGAGCTATAAATGCGCGATCCTAATTGGCCGAAAATTCGACCAATTAGGGCGTGCCCTCCTCAGCTTCGTAACCGGCATGCGACAGATCCGTCCAACCGACGTTATGTTTGGTTATTTAAAACCGATAGTCTTGTATGGTCGGTAGCCCAACTTGATCGAGTAGAAGGCTTCCTGAGTGGTGAACATTCAATCATACGCTTTTGGCGCTGTCCCCCAGACTCAGAATGTTAGTGCACCATCTCCTGATGAACCAATAGCCCCATCAAACTTTTCCTTCTTTGCATCAGTACTTTATCGCCTGTTTCCTCCCATATTTATGATTCCACCAAAGACTGCTTTTCATCCATCTTCGTCTACTGTCCTCAACACACTGCCATTCACGGATTATACAACCCTGCCCCAGAGATCACACTTTTCTTGCCAAAGTTTCTCGAGTGGGACATGTTATCTGTAAGAGCTTTGAACCCATCCAGGTTCTTTCGTCATTCACCTCTCTTCGACATTTCCCACCCCACATTTACTCTGGTTAAACCACTGCGCGTCACTTAGACTAATGTCTACGAGCAACTTTTCCTGGTCCGCTAGTATCGAGGTCTTCGCCAGCCGTGCCTCTAGGAGTGTTGGAATGTTGCATTGAACTCGCACATCCTCCAGCTCTACTCGGATTCTCTACAGATCTTGAACTCACCGTATTCTGGAATATTGCTGTCATTTGGAATGCTTCTCTCTTACCTTCATTATCTTCATACGAAAGTTGAGCGTCCCACTAGCACATTCACTCTAACCGATAACGTGTAAAATATTGTCAGGACTTGGATTCTCCTACTTTTTTAGCATGGGCGATGTCCTTTGCAGCTAGCACCCTCCCTCCCTTTTCCTCAATCCTTTGGCCACGTGACGTAACCAATCGCACCGCGCACTGTCAAGTCGATTCCTCACTAGAAAACCGAACTGCTTACATTTTGCTCTTTGTGGGACTTTCTCCCGTTTTATTTGTACCCAACCTCATTCAGCCTTCCACACGCTGAGTTGATGAGTGCCTCCGTAAACCATCATGGTGTCTTTGCAATACTTTAAAGTGTGTTTTGCTACTTTAACAGGTTGTCTGAACGTGGTCCCTACTTACTGTGTAAATAATTAAGCTGAAGGACCAAATGTTTTAGACCACCAGGTAAACACAAAAGGGTTTCTATAGTGCTGGTGGACAGGTGGGGCTGTTTAATTCATGTTTGTTAATATTCATTCGAACGTTATCTACATGAAGGATGAGAATCGGTGATGAGAATCGGTTCACCTTGCCTGTATAACCACGTAAGCCTATACATTTCAACGCTTTGACAGTTGTTTGCCTAGAACAGGCCAAGAAGCTAGCGAAATTTGCAATCGTATTTGGTTTTCCAAGTGACTCACCTGGAACCCAGCTGAGTCTCTCGTTTGTGACGTTTCCAGGCAACTGAATGTGCTGCACCAGGTCGCCTCATCTTCCAGTTGCTACGGAGAATTTATAGCAGCCTTAGAGTAGTTCAATAAGGCTAACAAACTTATTCTCTCCAGCTCGAGTTATTTCTCAGGCGCCTCAGAACACGTACATGAAGGGGAAACCAATTTTACCTCGATTTCCACTTTTGGGTTACATTTATTATCGCTCTGAACCCGGTTGATCTGGATTGTAAGTCTTCACAGACCGTCTGTTTTCAACAGAGAGCGTTGATGTGTAGTTTCAGCTGAACGGATCGGGGAACAATCTTCGTTGAAGAATGATAGTTTCATTCAGCTTATTCTTTAGGACCACTGCACCGAATACTTTTTTTGTGTCATCGCCACACCATTTCATGCCTTGTTCACATCCACCAGATCGAACTCAAGATGACAGTGGTTGATCGCAGAAAAACAAACTGATTGATTAACAAAGGCATGCTAGACTGTTTTATGGTTTTCATCTTGAGAACATTCACTGTAAAATCCATTTGAGGACCGGTGCTTAGTTTTTACACCAAACCCACCCTTAATGTCAAACTTAGCAGATCGATCTGCGTTGTCTTTGTGTGTGCCTATTCCCAAACCGAGGGGCTCATAATAATTCCTGCTCGTTAACTGATGTAGCTGCTCGACTCAACCCCTAAACTTGCTGTCATTATTATCGTTTTTATCTTTACTATTACACTAGATATTCAGGACACAATTGTGAACTTTATCTGACCGCGCGTCTGGCACCGAACTTTGCGTCTGTCTGCCGAGTATTGTATGAAATTCGAAAACGATGTCCGAAGTTTATCCCCCGCAATTTGTTTGACTTTGGTTCGGGATTGGGTACGGTCACATGGTAGGTTGTTAGACTCTTTAGCCGACCTGATCAGTTCATATGTTTTATGTATCAGGATCACTTGAAACTGTCATTCGTTCAGAAAGTTGTTATGACGAACCCAACGGTACGACTTATTCTCTTTTAGCCTACGAGCGCTCTTTGCTGCATCAGCCCCATTTTTGTCTTTGTGCAAAGTTAGCTTACCACGTAGCACCAGGCGTTTCCCACTGATGATTTGACTGAGTACTAATTGAAGAGGGCGCAGTGACCAATGCTTAACTTGCAATAGGTGCTCGAATTTTGTATATTGTGCTGGACATCAAACCAATATACATTCTTGATTCTTGATTCAAGCCCGGTCGAAAACCCTGTTTCATGTGCAGCTGGTAGCAGAAATGTATGGTACAGTCTCGGTCGAATGCTGGCACAGTACCCAGTTAAATCCGTTGATCTTGTTTAATGTTCCTGTTGATGAAATCCCCTCCAGCGTCACTTTCCAAGTCATATCCTTCAACTTGTGCAAATTATTTCGGATCTAAAACCCACGGGACCGTTGTTCTTCATACGACAAGTATTCCCAAAATACTGACTACAATGTTTGAGGATTCTCCCTGAAGTTAATCGACGAACCATAGAATTTCAATGGACAACACTGAGTGAATCTTCAAGACCCAGTATGAAAAACAAGGGCCAAAGCAGTCACAGAGTTACATGTCTACTCATAGTAGCACCGACAAATTGAGTCCTATAATTTGATTACTGCAATATCGAACGGCCACATAAAGGCCTCTTTAGTTCTGTGATACGTTTCACAAGTTAGCCGGAATACGTGTTTATTCCCCCATCTGTCGCCAAGTATATTCATCATCACTTTTAAGATAGTAGATCCCCCTTCAGCTTCCAAGGTAAATCAATGAATATTAGTGCGTGAGACTAATTTTCCTAAAATAATTTGGAATCCGCTTTCTGGTGCTCTACCTGTTTTATGCGAAAAATTTGATACCTGCTTTTTTTCAACGACTCGTGTTTTCGAACTTTAGCACCTAATTGATACCAATGTAGTGGTCCTCCGGAGCAGGGACTTCTCAAGGCGATCCTGTTCTGGGGATGAGCTTTACTGAGTGGAAATACTTTTTACCGATTGCACGAGTCAATACTATGATACATGCCTCATTTTTTTCATAAAAACACAAAGTGCCACTTATGTTAGTGCATTTGTACTGTAACTCTCCGATATACAGAAACCCACTACCTCACTAGGGTAAGAATATTCCGTTAGGAAGACTACCACTCTATGGACGCTATCTGAAAAGACCACATAACCTCTAGTATGACCGGTTAGTGCATCTCTTGACTTTCACATACATCATTACTTAGTTCAGCAAACTTTCGGATTGATTTTTCCAACAGCATTACATCGACTGACAATGCTCTCTTGGTTGTCGGCTTCCGGAACCATACTGCTTCCGATCGCCATAATGTTAACTCAGATTTTAAAACGGCTTTAATTGGTGGGAATTTCGCAATCCTTTTCTCTCCAGCTAGTCTCGGGCGACACAGAGTGCTTCATGGGACAAAAGGCGTCATTTTAACCTTTAGTTTGCATCGTTTGTTCACTGCGCTCTGTAGTCAATTCTTTAAACCTGATCCGCACAGATACGTGTGTGCTTATAAAGGGATTGCTTTGATGGTTACTTCTCCCCCTTAATTCGGCAGGGCTGGAATTCTCGATGTTGACTTCTAGGAAGAAATCAGATGACTGATGAATAGACTGATTAAAATACTGTAAGAGTAAGATCGTAGATCGGACCAACCAAACAGCTTGCTTACGGTTTGAAGCGATTAAAAGTGGTGATGTTCAGAGCAGTTCACAGTCCAATGGGCTTTTTAGCGTTTGTTGTTTCCTTTTAATTTGAGCAGCGCTACAATTGTTAACGCGAAACCCTCCCTACTCATTGTAATCCGCTAGAATCACTTTGACCAGTCTATAACAAGAACGAAAAGAAACACACCTTCCTAGTGTAAAGGAAGGCCTGTCGGCCTCGGACAGGGTTGAGAGACCCTTGAATTGGCAACATATATATTGTGACTACGGGTCTGATTTGATAGCATATAAGACTTGGTAGAAAATATTCAAGAGTATTGAGGTCGGTGTTGTCAGCCTCAGTGAACGATGGAAGAATGGAAACAGCAATCTAGCCTCCGGTATTTGATACCTTAAAATATGGAGACTTTTATCCCTATATTAAAGCCTTAAAATTTCCCTCTCGTGGGAGGAGCATACGATTTTGCATTAAAAAAATGTCTGCCGATTTTTCCTATCCGTCTCTTGTTGGGCTTGTTAATTATTTCAATGCTCACGGTATACAGAGAGTAATCTAGGATTCGCTTCCCCCAACATACTTGGTCCCGTTATATTTTAAGGTATTGTTTAATCGCTTATTTTCTCCCGCTACGCTAGTACTGCCTTCTCGGAAGAACTGAACCTGCGTTCCGACGCTGCAAAGTCTGCAACACCTTTCATTTCATTGTAACCAAGAATATTCTAGTGTTGGGGCAGCTGTTGACAGAACAAATAAATTCACTCGTGAGCGAAATTGTGTACTGGTACTAAAGAAGCGAGTTGTCTGTCCATTTGCACACATCCACAAGATTGTTAAAAAAGGGCATTAGAACGGAGTGTGACTCAGTTATATTCACTGCTACAAAACACTTAAGCCAACTTTTATAATTGTCTGTCTTTTCAAAACGGCTCACATTCTACAGCTATGAAATGTTACTCGCCTACGAATTTAGGGAGCTATTTTGTATGGATGAAACTGAGGTGAATGTGTTACTTCTCAAAGTATCGCAGTTTCAATCAGTAAGCTCAATTGCGTTGATAACTTCCGTCCTCTTGGTGGAAATCCGGTACAAGATATAACAACAGCTAGTATACTCTTCGAACATGTGGCGTTCCGGTCTCATATCTTTGGAACCATCCCATTTCCTGGGAAAATTCGACGTTACGGGGTTAATTAAGCCATCACCTCAAGGCATAGCTTTCTCTCCATCAACCTTCCTTCATTTGACCAACGAAGAAACATACTTTCGGTGCATATGTTAAACCGAAGAGGTGAATATGAACCGCGACCTCTGCTACATTTTATCAGCTTACAAACATATACATGTTCAACATGCGACCACAACTTTGTTTGCTACACCAAAGTGAGACCAGGAAGCTGTGTGAAACTCAAATGTTTTTTTTTTCGATCTTTATTCACATGAATTACATGTTTTCAATTGTATAGTCCCTTACTTCGTATGTCGTTTATTTTCCAAGGGCTGTCAATACTGTATGGCCGGTTGGTTGTGTGAAGGAGCACCTGATGTTCGAACCCTCAGCTGATATGACCAGATTGTCGGAGTTTATGTTACGGAAAAACCTCGTTGTCAAATCCCCAGAAACCATTTTCCCCGGCGTTTATCACAGACGTTTTATGCCATCTAGTTCAGTGAGTGACTGGTTTTCGTGATTTGTAACTGTCCATTTTCATCGAACATTTTTCTCATATTCCCGAACCACCGGTAATTGCTTGACAGGATAATAATACGAAGGATTAATACTGCTAAAACTGACCGATAATCGACTGTCGTCCAGCTGCCACACTCCTTCAGCGCATAGATGCGACGCTCCTTAAAGAAAGTATGCGGACTCAATTACTACAAGGTTGCCAAAGGCTAGACCGGAGCGGTCGAGTTTCTGAGTTTTGGTTCGAACCACAGACTTTCCGGCCAGTAAGTTCGTACTTTAATCGCTGAAGTTTTCAGAGCTCCAGAATGGAGACCCTTACGCGAGGACTAACTTCCAAGAAGTCCGGATTTTTAGCCAGTATTGTTAAAAATAGCGAACTATGTACTCTCGCACACCACCTCACCGAGAACCTCATGTGAAGGAATACCACGCTATCACTGTTAAGTCAGGGTGTCTTCACTTTTACCACCTTCAGTATATTCTCGTTTGTTCTTACCACAGACGGGGCATTCTGTGCTTTATAAACGTGACCGCTTTCATTGACACTAGTATGCACTGGTTGCGACCCATGTATACGCATGAAAGCCAGCTTGCAGTTATGCTATTCTTGGATGCAAGGCTTATCGATCCATCTGGGTTTCCTAAAACTTCACATTTTCATTAGAATTTCATAGCTTTCTCGTTCTGTTCATTTAGTTTGCTAATTTTTTGGCTTGAGCTATCCACATAGTTTTGTCTGACAGTATCCATATGAGTAACTTTGAGTATTGAGTCGGTATAATTTTTTTAGGCACCCTCAAGGGATGCATTGCAAGACTCATCCCATAACAAAAACTGGTGACAATGAAGAGTTTCCCAGAGAGCCAGTGAAAATCACGGATTAACACCAAATACGAACCACCGAACTGTTTGCAGAGACTATGTGAGCTGTTGGGGATTCCGCACATTGTTCTTATCGTATTGCAAATCCTTCGGGATCTTGAATTACTCCTACCTTTGAGCACGTTTTACTAGAGGATGCCATTTTTCATCATATCTCTCCCCTCTATTTCCTACAGCAACATTATGATCTAGTCGTTAGTGCTCACAGCTTGATGGAATTACCGGGAACGAAATCGCGCCATCGCGTTTTATCGAATCTGTGGAACAGAACCACCGATTTCCTCGTCCTGGTTGAGCAAGGAACAAAGGCGGGCTTTGCTGCAATCCTGGAGGCTCGTGACTGGCTGGTAATTCACTTTCTGTTATATCTTGTCCCGTCTACTTTTCATTCTCGTCGGGTGCATGCACTGTTTTTCCGAGAATTCTTTTCTGGATAACGTGGTTTTTTCGGAAACTGTAGTGAAGTAAAGTTGGATGATTGAACGAGCCCAGTGCTGACCTCCACTGTCCTATACATTCTGAACACTCAATCTAAATAGCACGAAGAGTGCAGTACGGAGTGCTGCGGGTTCCAGATGGACTACACTAGGGACGTTGTACCGAATGTTACATTTGAAAAAAACTCGTGTTTCAGTCGTGTTTAATAACTTGTAATGGTTCTGAGAATTGAAAGTCACTTTCTTAGAAGTGTTTTTAGTTGAATAGAAGATTTAGGCTCGAGCAGCTCGCAATAAAAATTTTCCAGCTTATGTTGTAGGTTAAAAAATGTAAAACTTTCTGTCCACCAGGGTTTACGGTATCGTTCGGAGTTTGTTGAAGTTTGCTGCTTCACCTTAGTTGATGGCCACTGACTCACCTGGGACGACAAGGTGTTTCTAGGTGCAGTATAATACTGATTATTTTTAATCCCTAGGGTGAAACTAAATTGTTAAAACGGCATGTTTATCAAAGTTATTATAAACGTTTGAAAAGCATGTTTAGTGTCTTTTGCCGATGGGATTTTATTCATTCCACGTAGGCTCTATTGTTCCTGCTTATTGACCATTACGAATGTGGATTTTCGGAAAGTTACGCTGTTCTTTTACCATTGATGTCTGCATCCAGGACAATGCTCAATAACCACGTCTACTGACCATTTATTTGCAGGTAACTGAAGGAGGAGAAGATGTATTTTTATTTGCACCGGTGAGTTTTATCGTTTTGCTTCTATTTCCGCTAGATAGTTATATTTCTTTCACTTGAGAATTCGCCCATGATGAAGAATTAAGCCACGAAAAAAAATCACAGCGTTAACGCCCCTTACGTGTCTAGCTGCCTTGGTTTATAAAGTATATTGCTTTACCGACCCAGTGTCTGAGAAATTAGTGCTAACAGATCATTAACTGTAGATTCACCCACGAATGCTGATTTCCATCGATATACAGTTTTCTAACAGCACCGCATCCGGGCAGATAGTTTCCGATGTTTTTCGCTGCCAGCCGCCTGATTTGTCACTGCCGTCGTCAATCAAAGATCACAACGGTTCAGCCTTCTCAGAGGGCAGCTTGTAGGTTCGACAATGAATTTTCAGCGATGCAGTACTTGAACACTCGCATTTACGCAGCATCATATGCTACGTTGCCTTATACAGACTATCCGCCAGCCAAAAATTGAATCCAGTTGAACCTGTCGTCTGTGCCTCGAAAACTAGGACACTAAGTTGCTATGGCGATAGTCAAGCTTAGCTTCGCTTGTAAACTAAGTACGAATAGGTGAAAGAAAGAAAAATCCAAAATTGCTTATCATTATCAGTGATGTAGCTGCTAGAGTTGGGGTAAACCGTATGTGCACTACTCGGATAAGTCGCATTGGGTTAGAGAACGATAACACCGTCAATCTTTCGTTTTGCTTCTATTTCCGCTAGATAGTTATATTTCTTTCACTTGAGAATTCGCCCATGATGAAGAATTAAGCCACGAAAAAAAATCACAGCGTTAACGCCCCTTACGTGTCTAGCTGCCTTGGTTTATAAAGTATATTGCTTTACCGACCCAGTGTCTGAGAAATTAGTGCTAACAGATCATTAACTGTAGATTCACCCACGAATGCTGATTTCCATCGATATACAGTTTTCTAACAGCACCGCATCCGGGCAGATAGTTTCCGATGTTTTTCGCTGCCAGCCGCCTGATTTGTCACTGCCGTCGTCAATCAAAGATCACAACGGTTCAGCCTTCTCAGAGGGCAGCTTGTAGGTTCGACAATGAATTTTCAGCGATGCAGTACTTGAACACTCGCATTTACGCAGCATCATATGCTACGTTGCCTTATACAGACTATCCGCCAGCCAAAAATTGAATCCAGTTGAACCTGTCGTCTGTGCCTCGAAAACTAGGACACTAAGTTGCTATGGCGATAGTCAAGCTTAGCTTCGCTTGTAAACTAAGTACGAATCGGTGAAAGAAAAATCCAAAATTGCTTATCATTATCAGTGATGTAGCTGCTAGAGTTGGGGTAAACCGTATGTGCACTACTCGGATAAGTCGCATTGGGTTAGAGAACGATAACACCGTCAATCTTTTGAATAGGTCGACCAGCTAAACGGGCATGGAAAATTAAAGTGGCCTCCATGTTACTCAGGCGAAGTTAGTAGTAAATCTTATTTGTCGATATAGTTTACAAAAGTGTGACGAGTTTCATAAGAATTCACTGCTTTGATTTAGCTGCGTAGAAAGTAGCTTAGAGTTGATACGAAATATCTGTGTTTCACCGGTGGAAGTGTTTTCATTTTCTAATTCTAGTGCAACGGCTCCCATGGAATAACTAAAAACACACGCTTCACCGAATTGAAAATATCATATGTGCTTTGGCGATATGTCATTCGGTCATCTGCTAAGAAAGTTGGACAATATCCATGCACTTTGTGCACTTTTTTAGACGTGAAATTGGCTTCTCATATATTACAGGAAAGTAACAAGACGCGCCACTTTAACTGTGAGGAAAAATCTGCCCTATTTTTTAAGGGTTTGTTGCCGAGTCTCGAATGTTGCCAATTTCCAACCTGGAACGATAACAGGGAGCTCTTTCCTTGTCATTAGACTTATTCCCCGGAGCAAAGGCTTCGGCAGTCGTCATTTTCTTCGAAAGAATTCAGCTAGTGCGATAACGATAATGCCTCCGCTCAGTTTTTGGTCTGAACGTTCCAGCTAGCGTTTTCGGCAAAAGAACCACCAGAGATGCGCAACGTGTAGTAAACCCAAAAAATCAGTTCAAAAATATATTCAGCACGTTGTATTCAAAGTGTGTAATGGAAAATGTTCTGGAAATTCCGGCTCTTACTGGACTGGCCATTGGCAACCAGTATTAGGTGGATCTTGTGTCACGATCGGCTGTTGGGTCCACACTTTCGGCCTTAATGATGAATCGGCATTGACCCGATCAACCAGTATTAGGTGGATCTTGTGTCACGATCGGCTGTTGGGTCCACACTTTCGGCCTTAATGATGAATCGGCAATTGACCCGATCTTCCGGCCAATCGCGTGCGTAATAGGCTCCTTGGCTCCAGCATCGCCCGCCTATGAGCAGTAAAGCGGTTTCGGTGCGACATTCCACCTAACTTCTGGTTACCTTGTCAACTTCCAGACAACATCTCTCGATCGACGAAGCCAACCCTAGAATGGCTTGATGCATGGTGCATCCAACATGGCCATGAAGTGCACAGGTTTCTCTCTTACAGTGTTGTCAACTTTTGTTCCCTAGTTCTTGTTGAAAATCGTCCGTTACTCAAAACCTTACGTCGTCGCTCGCTGAAGTTAGCGTCTTTTCCTTTATGGGTTCCGTTTAACTGGTTGCATTTAGACCCGTTTCACGTGCAGCAGCTTATTTCCCTACCGCTGTGTTGTTATTTTTTGGCTTGTTTAACTCTCCAAGAATGTGATACTTCTGTAGGATGGACAGCTGCCTGTCGTTCACATCCAGGCGGACGGTGAGTTGAAGAAATGTGACGTTCGGCCTACATTTTTCGAGGATACTTATGCGATCGGCTTTAGCCGATAAATTCTAGTTTAGAAGCGTACCAGAAACCAGCATGACGCCTGAGATGAGTCATCAGAAGCAGGCAACTTTCCGAGGCCAATGGAGTGGTTTAGACTCGGTCTCACATGAGGTAAAACGACTTTTCAAGCTATCACACACTTACTTGCTAACTACATCCCTCACTAATAACGGGTTTACAAAACATATTCTTGTTCCTATCCCAACCTTCTGAGGATATTGCTTGAAAAACTTAACTAGCGCTGATGCCATTGAGGTCGTTAATGGCAAAGTGGGAGACAACTTGATAGCAGCACACTTTGCAGCTTAGTTCGAGTTCATGTTCGTTCCACTCACGCGGATGGCTTTCTTCAGCCTGCGTGTTATTCCGAATATTGAGAAGTGCATAAGTGGCGAAAGTATTCAATCGCCTTTGTAGGGACAGCAGTTTGTGCCAACTGATTGGTATTGGGTAAGCGTCATATCGCAAGGCATAGAGCTAGGTTTTTGAGGATCGAGACTTTTTAGCACTCAAAATTCCTAGCAAAAATGCTTTTTTCAAGCTTTATTTCGCTTGTAAAACTGAAATACCGCCGCAATAATGATCGCGAATGCTGAAACTCACGGGGTCATCACCTAAAATTAGCTCAGGTATCTGACTGCGTGGGTTCGCTGTTGGATAGCATCTTCGCCCTTCATTCACCCCGGGTCTCTATCAACGTTAGATGACAACTGCTTATGTTTATGTGAGAAACTGAACTCTGCTCGATAGTGGAGTTATCTTTTTCATGTTTAGTGTTCTGTAGAGCAAACCTTGTCCCATCAACTTCAGCCACTGCCAGCTCAATCTATACAGCTTACCCCTCGAAGGGGCTCTAACGGTCCGGGATATTGATCTACGATTCCCGGTTCACAGTCGACAATGTGTCATCGCTCATTTTGCTCTCGTATCATTTTGATCCTAAAGCTTTACCCAGTGGCTGTGAACATAGCAGGAGCTCTGAGACATTCAGCTTGTCCAGATTAAACATCAACAGCTTGTGGAGACTGTGGTTTGCTCACTGCGTTGTCAACTGAGCCCAAGTACTTACGCATTCATTTAACAGCTTCATCCGCCCTCCTCCATAGTATTCACCCATACCTTTCAACAGCTTCGAGATTTACGGTTTATCGAATCAGTTCACCTACTCATTAGTAGGCAAATAAAGGAAAATGAAAAACGAAAAAGAAGGTGAATTACAAGGTCTGGCGTTACACAAGAAAAATGTAATGCGGGTATGTACGAAATGGGACGATGTACATTCAACGCATTTCATGACAAAGTGTATATTCATGTTCAGAAAGATCGCTTGACTATGGTGGGGCTTTTCGCTTTGACGGTTTTTGCTGTCGTTTGTAAATCACTGGCGCTTGTTACTTATTGTGTATAACTCATTATCTCTTACCTGTTTGCAGTGCCCTCACAAACTGACTTGTGGAAAGGCCGATTCTGTCTGCAACATTTCAGTTCAGTATTATCCATTCGGACTAACCATGGTGAGCCTTACATTCGTTTGTCGCACATCTTTTCCGTTGTCGCCATTCACAACTCAAGCAACGAACCTGTCCCTAGTCTTATTTTGCAACCGTTCAGCTGCGGGACTTTTCACTCAACGGACGTCCTCAGTTTTGGTTCCATCACGAAGTCAAGAAGTTTTGTACTTTTCAGCACCCACTAAATGGCGCGACGGACAAACGAAATACGACGAGAAAGATTTGATTTGATCCGGACTATAAAATTGCGCATAGTTCATACTGTTTTCTGGTGTCCTACCATCGTTTAGCGTGTGCGAATGGTTCGCCATTCCAAGCTTCCGATTTTGATCGGCGTTCTCCATTCCGGCAGTTGCAAGAATGTCCTGTATTAGTGAGGGGATCGCTCAATTTCTCAACCCTTTTCGACCCGATGACGTTAGATTGGTTTAGCTTGTGCTTATCAGTGCATGTCTGTTGGCAGTGAGGTCCGCCGTCGTCCACAATCCAACACTTATCGTGCAAATCAGTTATCAACGTCAGAGGCGTCCTTTTGGTGATGAACTTTCCGTCAACGGCACTTTGTTCGTTTGTATGGGTTCCATGACCGCGCTTTATATCGTCTTTTACCCTCATTTCTTCAACCATAGTGATGTCCTTGGTTGGTCTAACAATTTTCTCGCGTAGAAACACATTTCTCCCCATTTAGCTTGAATTGGACTGTCGTCAGAACTCATTGGTTCCAGTTGACCTCCATTGCGACATTGTAGCTTATACTTTTTGTCACACCTATCCCGGCTGTTAACTTACAACGTTGTTTTTTGACTTGAATGACACTGAAGCTTGATATTCACCGTTAAAGCTTCCGATGATTCTGTACTCGAGGCTCGTTGCTCAGCTGACAACTGTTGTTGAGCTCACTGCGCTTTCTAACTGATGATCTATAAACAATGGATCTTTGCGAATCATTGAGACCATCTCACAAGCTAGTTTTGAATATATGGGACGCACGAATTGTAGTGGTAACTGTTTTTTCTGTGATGTGTCGGTTGTCAGTGAAGAGGTATAAGTCTTCTACACGACGGTATGATCGACAAAGATACCGCCATTTCACATCTAATCAACTTTGCTTGACTTGGCACAATATTAATCTTTGCGTGAGAAATGGGAGACTTCCAAAGTGGGTTTCTTGGCACGTAAAACTCTCTGAAGAAGGTAAACAATGCAGGCAACTCGCATTCCAACCTACGTGTGAACTTGAGGTACACTGCTGCTCTGTGCGTTCAGTGTACAGAGATGCGTTTTTTGAGGGTTTTCGGGAAGTCATCTACATTCCAAATTGTTTTCAAAACCTATGAACCAAATTGTCATATTTGTCTGTCGTTATCTGTAGCCTGTTGGTAATCAATCAATCGTCTGAAACCGGGTAATTTCCCTCGTTCAGCCACTCGCGTCCTCCCTCGCATGCACTTTGTAAGTCAGCGTAACGCAGTAGCCTACATGCATGCAACAGAAGCGATTCGGTTGATATACAATGGGCACACCAGTAAGTATTGTGCTGAGACGGTTTACCTTATACAAATGAGGAGTAAGCGTATACGTGGGAGAAAGCAACTCACACTCAGTGAGTATGTTTCGACATCACCAAACAACGGAACGATGTATTAATGCCACCAAAAATCCTGATTATCTGGTTTGGATAAATGAACATTCTGTGCTTTTGTTCGCTGACGAAGTCGGGGGAACATTTCGGGATTAGCATTTTTCTGTAGGCTGCAATTTTTGGGGGAAACATCTTCCTGATCGCTCAGAAGTGGTAGGTCAATTCTGCGTTCTTCTGATGTGTTGACCCGTCGTTTATCAGTGGAGACCAGCAAGGAGTTTCGATCAAAGTTAGTGAATACGTAGAAGCCGAAAGGTTTGAGAGAGCCAAGAGGTATTGGTGTGCTGTAATAAATTTCCATACCATGTACATTCTGTCCACCGAATTGTCAGCGAAACCGTTCTGGTGTCAGATCACCCATCGTCCACTTCTTCGTAAATAGGGTAGAATAAGACAGTCCATATGCCCATACACTAATCAACCTACAATTTGGTTGCTGTTGGGAAATTTCCGCGAGCACTGCCGTCTAAGCACTCATTTTCCCCTGCCGCTAAATGAAGAGCCATCATGGACTGGCCCAGGTGCTCATGAGACTTTCGCAAGTTGTGGATCTCACCTCCAAGTCCCCAACGTAATTTGGTTTACTTTTGTTGTCGTTTTATCTTTGATTTTACCCCTTTGATCCAGTTTAAGTTGTAGCGGTGAGCCCCGGGGGCGCAGTTTTTCGCTAAAAATGGGGAAGAGAGGCATTTCTACCAGTATTTTCGTAACGAGTCGTGTTATCTTCGTATTCCTCTTGCGATGCCAATGGTTCCATTGCCGAAGTAGCTGTTGAGAGAATGGGGCTAATATTCACTGTTGCACTGTTTGCCATTCGCTTCTGATCTGATGTTTCACCCAGGGTTTCCCCATCCATATTGATATAATTACCGGATGTTTTCTAAAAGTGATCTTATTTGACAGCGCAACGTCTCAGCGTCTGTTCTTACAGCAATTTAAGTAGCTGTTGTTATGTAGAGTTCATTGTGGAAACGCTCTTCGGAGCTGCAGTAATTAGTCTTATTGTTCGTGGCTGGTTTTTACTACTTAATTACCGATCACTCTTTTTCTAAACTCGACTAATCTTTGGTGATTTTTGGCCATCATTCATCGTGGTTATGAGCCTAAAAGATATCACACAGCTAAACGATTCAGCTTAAGCTATTTTCGCGTTTGTTTTTGTTGGATTTTTCACCGTTCATGGTACAATTTTGTTTACTTCGTTTGCTTCATGAAGGAGAAGAACGAGCCCTCAACGGAGTTGCTATCGTACCTGGTCGTTTCTCGTGGGGACTGGAGACGACACCAGAGTCCCGTGATCGAGGAAGATCCACAGTTCCTTCCCCGGCTTGTGTCCTACGGTTCGACCTCAGAAAAGGTTCTCATTCATGACATTTGTTTGCCCGATGGCAGTGTGGAGAGGACGTCATTTTCAAAAAAATCCACAGACAAGTGAGTTTACTCAGTTTTGTTCATTGTTAATGTGTGACTCTGGGAAGATATGGTGATCGTAAACTTGTATTTTACGTTTTAGACCTCTCTACTACTATCTGAGACATGCGAAAGCAGGTGATATTTTGCCTTGTGTCCAAAGAACTGATTTTGAAATGGATGGTATACCGGACCCCGTCGTTAACGAAGATTGAATCGACCTAACTCCCTTATTTTATTTATCCCTTGTGCCCCGTAAAGATTTTTTCCTGTGGTACAAACGGGATATCTTTGTACATTATCTCTTCCGGAATGATCTTCTGAATGGGTTGTTAGTCAAGTCATCTTCATTTGGATAAATGTTACTCGATTGCCTCGCTTCTGTCTTGGTATTTATGGGCTTTGTTGATGTGAGCATTTAAGCGCTAAACTCTGTTTCATGACCACATGCTTCCAACTTCGTACGGACTCACAAAACCCATGGACTATGCTTTCTAGATCAGTAGCCTTCCCTCTCTAAGAGAGGGAACCAGGGAATGGAAGCCGTAAATCTGTATGATCAGGCAACAACGACTGTGATTCCGTCTTGTCTTGTGTTTGAAGCATGCGACATTGCTTTTTCCGGCAAAAATATAGACGGCCGTCAATATCATTTCTATACGCTAGTGAAGTGTAACATTCCTACAAAGTGGAATGGGAAGTGACCCTTTTTCCAATTTCGGAAGATGCCCGTTGAGCTAGAGGACTTTGGAACGATTGTACTAAAGAGTGACCAGCTGCGTAGCGAACCCCGTCAACAATATCACATCAGCGAGTCTTTCAGAATTGAGGATTCTGATGGATGATGATGGAGTACAACAGCTTGGCAGTGAAATGCTTATATGCAGGTCATATGGACGCTATTCTGTCGAGCAACCGCTTCAATTTCGTTTGAAGTTCACATGGTTTATCCGAATTCTGAGGACGTTCTCCCTAGCTCATCAAAAAGACTCACTATACCATCTTTCGCCCAGAGCAACAAATGAAGTTTCTACTTCCTCAGCATTTTATTCTCTGTACTAGCAGACATCGTGGTTCCGAAAAATTTCATCTTGGATCGTAGGTTGCCTATTGGTGAGCAGTGGTAAACGGGTTGTTAAAATTGAACATTTTGTGAACTGCTGTACTCAGTGCAGTACTTATGTACTAGCGAAGCGGTGGCAGACAAGTACAGAGGGTTGGAGGTCGTATCTAACAGAGATCTTGAGTGTTCCGTGCCTCCGACTAGTCAAAAGGTGCCGTGCATGTGTCAATTTTCATTTGATTTTTACTGGTTTGGGGAACTCTGTGGTCGGTACGACGGACGCACGATTTGTGGTCGCTTGCATGCAATTACTTCAAAAATCACTGCACATTTTGGCGAACAGTGTACTCTGTGTTTTCACTCCCGTTATTGGATCTCATTCTGTTTGATATAAGTGCAGTGGACGCAAAGCTCATGCGTCTGTTGTATTGTGAATGGACATCTAGGATCCTCTGGCTCCCGCTCTTTCACTTCAGGCTGGAAGCCATGGTGCTACCCTACAGACAATCATCACGCTAATGGAAGGGTGGAGGATCATTCAAAGTGATGGCTGAGAGGGAAAGCGGTTGTTCTCCCCCTTCGCAGGGGCTTAATTGAGTGCATATGTTCTTGTGTTCAGTCATCCTCAACTTCTATATATCTAAAACGAAGGTGAACCGTATAAGACCTGCAGGCGTAGAAGATAGATATTCTGTAACAGGCGTAGTGAATTCAGGGCAGAACTCTATTGTCCAACTTTTCCATCTTTCATGATACTGACCTCAGCGCTGGTGTTTCATTATCACGAGCCACGGTATTCTAACCTGTGACAAGTAAGTTTCTCGGAGTTGGTGCCAATGCATCCGGTTGCTCTGTAACAAAAGTTGACGGGTAACCAAGCCATTCAAGTTATTCATAACTTTTTACTAGTTTTTTAGAAGTTATGCCTTAGTGGAAATCTAATCAACTACTGTCGATCACTCGGTATTCAGTTGGTTTTGATTATCTCATACCTTATTTGATCTCTCTCTGTCTCTACACACGGCGTTTTTGTTGTGAGTTTATTCGGTGTGCGCAAGTAGACTGAAACACCGATTACATGTGAATTAATGTTGCCGTAATATAGCTTGAAAAAAACTAGCAACACGATCAATCCTTTGAAGTCTTTATTTTCCATTAATTTAATGGAGATTTGTCTTCTTGTCTGTGCGTGAAGAGCCTGTGTCTGGTTTAAGTTACCCCGTACTGATCGCTGCAGGTTGTCTGGTTCTGCTGTAGACAGCCTACACACTCCAAACGTGGCACCATTCTTGGATCGTAATGTGTTCTTATGAGGTGGGTGTTCCTAAGGGTCTGAGTGCTAACCGATTTAACTTACAACATTGTTGTTTTCATTTCTGCGCCCAAAAGATCTACACACCAGTATATCTGGCCTTCGGAAGCACACAATGTAAATAGAAAGGTGAATTTATTGTCTTATACTTTACTCGTCGTGGCTTTCTGTAGAACGACTTGTTTGTTTAATTTACGTGTCGAGTTTTCGTGGTTTAGACTGAGGTCTGCACTTAGGATTGCTGGCATTCCTCACCGATCTCACGTTCAAACGTACCACATTCGCTCTCCCAATAGTGATCCGAAGTTTTAACTGATCATCCAAGTAGTATCGTCACTATGGAACGGGGTGCTAGTGTTGACTTACTTGTTTATTCCATTTTTTGGTGTCTGAAGGTTTGAAGGGACCTCCGATGCTATTGAATGAGTTTGGAACTCTTGCGTGCCAAAGTACTTTGGGCAAACGCTAGTTTCAACGGATTCGTCAGTGCTTATGTGTATAGAATGTCAGTACCCGTAAAGGACGTGGTATCATCCGTGACTGCTGGAGTTTGCAAACGATATGAGAGTTCACTGGGAGTTGATAAGCTGTTATTCTGGTGCAAAGACTTCTCCAACCAAAAGTAACAGAACCAACCGATCACCAGGATGAGCAGATGGTGTCCAGTATAGTTACTATTGAGAAGGATTCAGTGGTGATAGACTGTATTTGGGATGATTTCATACTCTCGTCATACATGTTAACTCGTCCTGGACTTTGTAAGTTGAAGCTGTTTCGGAGTCGTGCAACTAAATTACTTTATTTCCCACAATAATCTTCAGTCAACATTGTCTGACACGAAACGTGAACCTGGAAAACTCCGTTTTTGTGATATTGGTGTTCCATCGGTGTTGAACGCTTCAAAGCAGTGAGAACCACCAAAGTTTGGTCGCGTTTGGCTAACAAGCGGTCCGTAAGCAATGACCGATAATTTTCAGATGGTACAATTCTTGCCGACTGATAACAGGTTCTAGGTCTTCCGCTTAGCTTAGGCTGTTTTTTTCACCTGGAGAGTGTCTTCAAACATCTGATGGAATGCCTCAATTTTTATGACCGCCTGAACTACTTTCTTGGACACGCCGTACGAAGGGCTCTTTCATACAATGATGAACTCATCTGTAGCTGTTATTGGCTGAAAGAGTGGAAGATAGAAGTGTCCATCCTACCATACTACCTTTGGGGTCCTGTTTGGGAATTAACCGACCACCTAATTCGCCTAACATTTATTTGGCATTTACCTGACAGGCTAAATCAGTCGCTACCGGAAGTGTCCATCCTACCATACTACCTTTGGGGTCCTGTTTGGGAATTGGCCGACCACCTAATTCGCCTAACATTGATTTGGCATTTACCTGACAGGCTAAGTCAGTCGCGACCGATTGTCAAAAGCGCTGGTTTTAATCGCGTTTTCCATGCTTCCTGTCACGCTTGTCATGCTTTGATCACGATCCGCCTGTTGCTTGGCATCTCCGGGTCGCACGTGGAGTAGGGAGTTTCCAGTCCCCATGTTCACGCAAAACGCCATATGTCCTCAGTGTAAGGTATGCAGGACGACCAGATCACCATCAATTCTATTTGGTGAATTGTTTTTAAGTCACTGGAAGACGAAGTTTGTAAAGGTATCCAGCACATTGCTCTTAACTACCAACAAACCACTTGACTTTTGCATCCTGAAACTGTCTGGTTTTATCTAGTGTCTACACTATCCATGGTCACAACCATAGAGACAGCCCGAACCATTACACTGGTGTAAGCTCGTATTCGATCCAGTGCACTCCAACAAATTTTTGGACAGATGTCTCACCGTAATCATCATTCACTTTCCACTCAGGGGTATAATTTACCCGGGCTTCATACGCGGTAATTGGTTTGCTTTGGTCACCTTACGCGAACCCCCGAATTAAGCTGGAATGGTGGGTCACCAAACCTGTCAAGCAACACGTTCCAACTTAAACTTTCCAACTCACAGGCTACGAGCGCAATGCACCAAATTTCGTCTGTATTTTAATGTGAAAATACACCCAGACAGGACATTTCAGTCACTTAGCAACGAACGAACGTTTCATAAACTCATTTTGAGACAATAGGTGCATGACAACGGTGGTTGGTGTAGAAGACAATAGTGGGATCCATAACAACGGAAGACCCAATTTTCTACAAGTTTACACGCTACTCAACACTATTGACGTCACCGAGGTGAAAAACTGCACATGCTCACATACTTTAAAGTTGTTCACTAAGTCCGTGTGAGACATTCTGTTACTTCCTACTTGATGTGCTGCCGGATGTGGCCAATCTGAGGTCAACTCCCCCGTCATTTTTCAAAAAGTTACTTTATACAATGCTTCGGACTTTTCAAAGGGTCTTACCAGTAAGACTCGGGGACCTCTTTTCACATCACTCTGGTAGCGCCAACCCGTGGGAAGCAATTATTTTTAAGGCGTCGAAATTGTGGACCACACCTGTGTTTTACGATGAGCAATTTTTCCGATAGCATCCTGGAACCGCTCATAACCGGTTCTTAATTACAATTCTCAGTCGGTTTTGCATCAGCGATTGTTGCGCTTCCTAAATTAACCATAAGCTAAAATCTCATGTTTCAGGGTTTATGTAGCCTTCTGTGAGGTCTGTGAAAAGTAAATATATGACAGTTAAGTGGCTATTATGTGGTGCACATTTAGGAAGTGGTTTGGTTTCCAAGTTATCTGACCCACTGCTAAACCGAAAAAACACCAGTTATCTGACCCACTGCTAAACCGAAAAACACACCAGCTGCTACGGAAAGCGTTGTGATTTTCCTGATGATTACCGGAGACACCGGGATTACGCTGCCTAGGGGTTAACATCGTCCCCTTGAGTTTGTAAGCACTATGGTACCTTGGGACCTCTTGATAGAGTTGCAACAACCAAGTGGTCTAGCTCACTTTCCCTCAGTTGTGTCAACGAAAGACCATTAACCCACAGTAACTTCATTCGAATGGAGAAGTAACTAGCATGTCTACCCCTTCTTTTTCGAGCTCTTTGCATAATTCGATAATTGATTCGAAGTCCCCATGTGTTAAATATTCCCCACAAAATAAAGTCAGTGCACGAGTCCAGCCATCCTCATTTTTGTCTTATTTCTTATTCTGCTGCGTAAATTAAAACACATTCGCCTTCCTGAGGAAAGGAAAGGTTGGGAGCTACGTCGGGTCATTGAAAAAATAGCATTAGTCGGAGGAATGTTTGGCTGCGTACTCGTTTATATGTGGATCAAAGTAGTAGCGTTAGCGAATTTTACTCAAAACACCGAAAAGCGAACCTCTGCATACAAAAAAGCTGAACCTGCAACTTGATGTTGAGGCTTTGTCCTATGATAGCTAAGGTACCGCTAAGGACAGCAAAGGTACCGATCTTTAGTTCTTGAAAGATTGAGAGTGAAAAGCTCAGGTGGTTTACTTCATATCGCTCAGAGCATGTCAAATTCGATGCATTTTTCTTTTGGTGATACACATACTGTAAGGAGGTACAACTGAGATTCACAATTCTACAAATATTTAGCACTTTTGGACCCCTTTTGAAACCTGGTCGACTCATGTTTTCTTCTCCAGAGAGCAACTTTTCTTGGTTTCGTTCATCCTTTTCAGATTTCCAGCGAAATCCTGCGCCGCGCGAAACCGTGGATCTCTGAAAATCAATGACCTTATGGGACTGAATGTTGAAAAATGAAATTTTTTATCACATTCAGTTGCCTGAAAACATTACAAACGATAGATTCAGCTGGGTCCCGGGTGAGTCTCTTGCAAAATCAACTTGGTTTGCAAATAAGTGCATTTCGCAAATTTCATGCAATCTGGTTTCAAGTAGAACTTAATGTTGACGGAAACTAGGAGATCCAGTCTACCTGATGATCCCTCAGAAGGTAGAAACCGGTTGTGGTCTGTCGGAGAATTTTCAGCAACCCTATGAGTGGTGCATTACGGAATTTTCTTACATTCAAGCTCCATTTTGACTTTCAAAATGTTCGCCTGAAGTTAACCAGTTTTTTACGATAGTTGTATTTTGCAAACCCGCGCAGTCCGTCTAGCGCAACAGACTTCCGTTGTCCACCGTGTTTGTCATAATTAAACCTAGTTTTTTGTTTGTTAACGGACGAGGAATGCCCAAGCAAAATAGATACCCAACTTAACGAATGTCTGAAATGATTAACAGATGAAGTTCTTATGACAACGCCTCACTTCGAGCATTTAGGGCCTGCTAAATTTTTCATCCGCCGCGTGTATGGACTACCTAAAATAAATGAATGACTGTTGCTGTTTTGAGCAGATTTTGGACGTTTGCTAATGATTTTACCGTGTAAGTGAAGGTAGTCGATACTGAATGACGGGGAAGCGGTGCAAAACTGTTTCATCCTTACTGGGTGAATCATCAGCAATGCGCATCTCACGTAACTCAAGACATTGTCCTACCGCCTCCTTCGGCTTAGGATGAATCTATTCGCTAAGATCGATACTTGATATGAACGACTAATTGTATCATGCCACCACTCACTGAATGAAAGACTAAATCGAACTCATGCTCAGACAGTTGTGCATCCACATATTTTAGGATACCTTTGAATCCGTGGTCACTTCAGAACATTCCTGTCACTAACAGATATATGCGCTTACTTAACGCCTAATCTTTGATTACTAATGTGCCTCTGTTCGAAACGACTGATTATATATACCACTTGTCATCTACTCCACTACTACTTTCCCTATTCCGGCTCTAAGTTTCCATTCATTGACATCATCTATCGCCAACTGTGATGAACCCTCCGCTCGAATCAGTGCTAGCTGATAGCTTTGTCAGCTAAATTGAACGCACTGTTTTAGAACCCACTACTGAACAATCAGGTTAAGCAAACGTTACATGGATGATAATTCCATCATTTACACATTCAATCTGACGAGTACACATCTCTGCTCGAACTGCACTCATCTCCACTCTTTGTACAGTTTTGGCAACTTTAGGATGGGCGTGTTTGTAGGAAAAGAACCCATACCATCGCAATCCTGTTTTTCGACTTAGAATGAGAATACTTACACAGATATATTGCATGCACTACTTTACTAGCAGACTCAGAGCACTTCAGGCGCACATAACTCTCACCTGGTTCTGCAAATGTTTTGCCTGTAGGATGTTTGCGAAAAAATTCCGTGAGAATGATCACATCCGCTCAAAGTGTTGGTTTCGTCTGCGGGTTCTTGGCGAGAGGAGAACTATCTTGCAGATACCAGGAGAATCGCATAAACTGTCCGAAATTGCTCTCAAAACAATGACATTACACACCGCCGAGATACTTCGGTCACTTTACCTGTTTTATTTTTCAGAAGACATTAAGACGCCATCCCCCAGCATTAGTCAATCACTTGTTTTGCGGCAACGGAAGTCTTGGAGATGTGACACGTTAAATATGTATACTATTACTGATATTTGTCAATCATCAGTGGGGTCTGCCACGATTGAGAATGCGCGCAACATTCACACTGCAATTTGGATCGTGATTACTGCAACCGATCGGTTAATCACACTACCTACATGTGTACCGACTTAGATTAAAGTGTAAGTGAATTTCCACCAAAGTGGGTTTACTCGAGAGCATTCTACTGTGGTCACTCTATATTGCTCAATAAGACCGGACCCCAGCAATACCAAAACCTCTAAAAATTGTGCGCTGTGTCACTCGCTAGATTATCAGAAATGACAGAAATTAATTGAGGAAACATTGTGTGACTGATATTTCTATGCAGAAGGGTTTAGATGATCCAGAAGATAAACACTTAGATCATAAATATTCGACCCCTCTTTGGAAGCCACAGACTAGCTTCCAATTTAACCATCTTTTCCGGAAAAAAAGAAAGGCCTATGGTCAAGTGAAATCAAAAGGCATTCGAAGTAAGGCAAGGTAATCATCTGAGCCTTAAGGGGTTTCGGGCAGGGTTTATTGGCACTGCTAAAGAAGTGTTAATTACACCTAGCCGTGTGCACAAACACGCCTAAAACAAGCCGCCATTGTTTGACAATCAGCACCTGCTAACTAACAATCTTGCGGTTCGCTTACGGAGGAGTAGCATAACTCCATGATTCTACATGCTTTCGTGTCTGTTCCTATTGTTTTCCGCCGAGGTGGAACGTATTCTTTTGTCTATTGTCTGGAAATGAGGCAGTTGCTAAGTAACAAAATGACTTGTCCAATTTTGTTCCCCATACCTCCATGCTGGTTTTGACGATGCATGCACCTGACTTCTACAAAGAATAATATACCACTTGAGGAGAGTGACCTCTCGAGTAACCGATACTCACAGATGGTGCGTTTCGGTCAGAGCAACTGTTTAAGTCGAATTTGTTGCTAGTTTCGTAGTAAAGGAGGTAGAGAGAAATTTTGAGATCACCCGGTCACTCGATATCACCTCTATTAATGCCACCATTTTCCACTAGGAGGAAAAACAGTTGGGTTCACCATGTCGTGACCACGATAACGTAATTTGTTTCCGCATCCTGCTCTCAGTCAACTGGAAAATAGTCGGGAGCATTCCTAACAACGTACCATCAACAACCGTAGATGTTCAGCTAAGTCGTACTTAGGTGAACAAAACATACGAGGTTGAAGATGTCTAGATAAGAGTAAAGCTCATCAAAGAGCCATCTGTTCTCTGTCTGCAAATTCCAGAATTATCCACATGAAATTGCTCTAGTCTACTCAGAGTTCGGTTCCAGAATACCTTTGATGAGGTCTAATTACAGGTTGATTCATTACATTTACATCTATGTCAAATCAAGAATCATGCGAACTGAAACATAATTTCTAGTTGCGAGCCATACAAGAAACCGAAATTAGGCAGTGCTAACCACAGGAGATTTGAGTAATATACTTACGAATTCACTTGAGTAGTACCAACTGTGATCAGTGCCCAGTGTGATCTTTACGGACACGGTGGAAATGCTGACGACCGTAGAAAAGAATGTATTGTATTTCCGCCTTCACAAATTGTCAGAGAATTTTTGAAAACGTACGAATAATGAAGTGGAACGAAGAGTACTGATAATGCATCTATATGCCTCATTAGTCACCCAGTGGCTAGTTAACTCTGGCAGTAAAGGACTCTGAAGTTTGACCAAGTCGTGAACCTGACCGCAAAGTGAAAACGTGGTGCGAAACGTAGTCCGAAGTTTGTGTGAACCTCTCATGACAACCTCAGTCCGAATTGACTACAGGCATCTTCCGCAGTAGGTCTGGAGAAGAGTTGTCTGAAGATTCGCCAAGAACGCTGAAAACGGTTATGGATGTGTCTGTACTGACTCAACCATGTTCTGTACACCGGTCCGACTAATTAATTAAGAAAGAAGCAATGCAGCCTGTCTAAGGACGACTGTGGCACAACTTGATATTCAAAAGTTTACAGCTATTATGCAAGTATCTAATCGGAATTCAAGAGGCAGATCATGAGGCGCAATAACCATAAAATCAGTATCTAAATTATATCCGTATTCCTGATGTTTTGTTTTTCCACTGGTTGCTGTGACATCATCATCACCGACAGCACGGCATCAGTGCTCAACACCGATGATCCAGTGCAGTACAACCATGACTTATTTGAAAGCCTTATTGTAAAGAAAAGAATAAAGGTGGATGGGGAAGGGACTTAGTGCTAGCTTAACACAATCATTCAGAGGTGCCTACACCTCCAAACACTCATTCAGGCAACCTAGATAGAAACTGACAAGAACGCCACTGACATCGGTTGGTAGCCATATCTTGTGATGTCTCCAACCAGGCGCAGTGGGTATCACACGACCCCCATTCCGGAAGGCGAGTAGCACCGACAGCATCCAAACGCTTCGTGATTTCTTTTATTACTAGGTTATGAGTTGGCCACCTCTCTATTTCCGCCACTCTAAATTGGGCATGGAAAACAGCACTCTCTTCGGCAAACGATGGTTTGGCATACACAACACGTCCCGACCAACGCAGCTTCTGGTGCTGGACACATTTTTCAATGGGATTACGCGTTGCATAACCGAAAACGCGCTTTCTAACTGCCTCATTACGGATTCGCCCATTCTCTGCTCGAATAGGCCAAGTCTCATAGACATACAACAAAACAGCCCCTACTGTAGCTTCATACACACGTCCCTTGGGATTCAGATATAAACCACTCTGACGCCATAGGTGTCTCAAATTAGCAACGCGACCCGAGCCTTGCAGATTCGTGCATTCCCCTCATCTGTCACACTACAATCAGAATTATTACAACTTTCAAGATACGTAAAACGCTCCACAGCTTCCCCCTGGATTGTAAGTGGCACGTTCACAGACTGCATGTCCACGAGTATGACCTCACGCTTTGTAGGTGCAAAGTGCATACCAAAGGACGGGATGAATTTGGTCAGTTCATCCAAAAACACCTGCGCCTTCTCTTCGAAGATGAGAACGGTATCGTCTGCGCACTCCATATCGACAAGTTATTCTTCACAAACTATTTGAACACCATAGTTTCGGAGACCCTCCAGCGTTCGTCTCATGATTTCATCGATCACGAAGTTAAAAAGGAATGGAGGACCTGCCGTGACATGATCGACTTTTATGAACTAATTATGCAAACTTGAACCGAATGAGAGTAACCCCTAATCACATTCATTTCTCACTCGCTCTTAAAATATTCTTTCGTTCCGTCGAACCGCGACGGCGACACTAGCACCTGGGTCTACTTCGAACTGGTATTTATTTTGTCACAGCTAATATCCACATGTTTTGTATGCACTTTAGCTCAGAAAACGGGCACCCTCAAAACGGCCTATTTACGCCCAGGTACGTTTTGATGTGAAAATCATAATCTTAATATCTTCGCTTCATTTCCCCAGCTTCGTTATAGCTCTGTGAAAGTGAACTAGTAGCGCGTAAACATTGTTCGGACACTTCAATCAAATTTGGCCAACTACATTTGTGACATCTCGACCGAGCTTCAAATTCACTGTCCAAACGTTTTATTTCCCGACAGTGAATCTACCTTCAGCATTTACGATGCGGTCTTGTAAACGTTATTTCTTATTTGCAAGTTCATCGTCGGATTGCAGCAAATAAGGATGAACATTCGCGTGCACTTTAGAATACGAACGCACGGAGTACTCTCGAATGACCTGGCAGTGAGCTACAGTTTGCGGTTAAAATCCCGAGTACTCAAAGATGCTAAGGCTGAAGTTTAGGAAAGTCCACATATTTCCTGGGTATGTAAAACACCATCTACAGCAGCAATGTTGCAAAATACGGGCACTAAAGTTGCACCATCACGCAGTACAAGTGTTCGGTGTATTGAAATGCTTTGTGTGTGATACTTTGGATCGTAAACAGGGAGCACAACTTCATTTCCAATTAAATGGATTGTTTTCCCTATGAAAAATATGGGACTAGATGTTAACTAGTGAACGGAGTAAAATTCGCCGTACCTACTGTGTGTTTAGCACAACCAAGACAGGAAGGTGGCAGACGTGACCTTTCTTCGAGAACAGCTCACATAAAAGACACGTTGACAGGCTAACTTTTCTACCTGTACAATGGACCAATTCAACAAAGTATATGGAACGTCCACAGGCTTATCTGCGCTGTTTTATGCCAAATATGGCCATTCTTAAATACGAAGCGATCGGTCAAAAGGTGAACGATCAATGGCGGTTTGGTAGCGCGAGCTCGAAANAGATTGAATGTGTAAATGATGGAATTATCTTCCATGTAACGTTTGCTTGACCTGATTGTTCAGTAGTGGGCTCTAAAACAGTGCGTTCAGTTTAGCTGACAAAACTATCAGCTAGCACTGATTCGAGCGGAGAGTTCATCACAGTTGGCGATAGATGATGTCACTGAATGGAATCTTAGAGCCGGAATAGAGAAATTAGTAGTGGAGTAGATGACAAGTGGCATATATACTCAATCGTTTCGAACAGAGGCACATTAGTAATCAAAGATTAAGCGTTAAGTAAGCGCAATTATCTGTTAGTAACAGGAATGTTCTGAAGCGACCACGGATTCAAAGGTATCTTAAAATCTGTGGATGCACAACTGTCTGAGCATGAGTTCGATTTAGTCTTTCATCCAGTGAGTGGTGGCATGATACAATTAGTCGTTCATATCAAGTATCGGTCTTAGCGAATAGATTGATCCTAAGCCGAAGGAGGCGGTACGACACTGTCTTGAGCTACGTGAGATGCGCACTGTTGATGATTCACTCAGTAAGGGTGAAACAGTTTTGCACCGCTTCCCCGTCATTCAGTATCGACTACCTTCACTTACACGGTAAAATCATTAGCAAACGTCCAAAATCTGCTCAAAACAGCAACAGTCATTCATTTATTTTAGGTAGTCCATACACGCGGCGGATGAAAAATTTAGCAGGCCCTAAATGCTCGAAGTGAGGCGTTGTCATAAGAACTTCATCTGTTAATCATTTCAGACATTCGTTAAGTTGGGTATCTATTTTGCTTGGGCATTCCTCGTCCGTTAACAAACAAAAAACTAGGTTTAATTATGACAAACACGGTGGACAACGGAAGTCTGTTGCGCTAGACGGACTGCGCGGGTTTGCAAAATACAACTATCGTAAAAAACTGGTTAACTTCAGGCGAACATTTTGAAAGTCAAAATGGAGCTTGAATGTAAGAAAATTCCGTAATGCACCACTCATAGGGTTGCTGAAAATTCTCCGACAGACCACAACCGGTTTCTACCTTCTGAGGGATCATCAGGTAGACTGGATCTCCTAGTTTCCGTCAACATTAAGTTCTACTTGAAACCAGATTGCATGAAATTTGCGAAATGCACTTATTTGCAAACCAAGTTGATTTTGCAAGAGACTCACCCGGGACCCAGCTGAATCTATCGTTTGTAATGTTTTCAGGCAACTGAATGTGATAAAAAATTTCATTTTTCAACATTCAGTCCCATAAGGTCATTGATTTTCAGAGATCCACGGTTTCGCGCGGCGCAGGATTTCGCTGGAAATCTGAAAAGGATGAACGAAACCAAGAAAAGTTGCTCTCTGGAGAAGAAAACATGAGTCGACCAGGTTTCAAAAGGGGTCCAAAAGTGCTAAATATTTGTAGAATTGTGAATCTCAGTTGTACCTCCTTACAGTATGTGTATCACCAAAAGAAAAATGCATCGAATTTGACATGCTCTGAGCGATATGAAGTAAACCACCTGAGCTTTTCACTCTCAATCTTTCAAGAACTAAAGATCGGTACCTTTGCTGTCCTTAGCGGTACCTTAGCTATCATAGGACAAAGCCTCAACATCAAGTTGCAGGTTCAGCTTTTTTGTATGCAGAGGTTCGCTTTTCGGTGTTTTGAGTAAAATTCGCTAACGCTACTACTTTGATCCACATATAAACGAGTACGCAGCCAAACATTCCTCCGACTAATGCTATTTTTTCAATGACCCGACGTAGCTCCCAACCTTTCCTTTCCTCAGGAAGGCGAATGTGTTTTAATTTACGCAGCAGAATAAGAAATAAGACAAAAATGAGGATGGCTGGACTCGTGCACTGACTTTATTTTGTGGGGAATATTTAACACATGGGGACTTCGAATCAATTATCGAATTATGCAAATGATGCAAGATTAGAATTTTATCCCACGGAAGTTAATTTGTCCTCTCCAGTTACAGGTCACCGCAGTGACCTCGGGTTACAAGATAATTTCATATGAAGACGACCTGAGTTTGGAGAGTTTTTAGACGAACTATCCACCAAGCATTCCGATTGATGACGTAAGCTTCTGTAGGAGCAATCCGAGAAAAACCCACCGGAATTCCGGAACACACCCATTTCATATGGTGATAGGGTACTAATGAAGCTTTCTTCAGATGGCATATAAGGAAACAGCAAACGGAGGTTTGTCAGTCTAGGGTTCATTATTCACCCCTCTACTGTTAATGAGCAATTAAAACGACACGAATTAAGTACTAATGAAGCTTTCTTCAGATGGCATACAAGGAAACAGCAAACGGAGGTTTGTTAGTCTAGGGTTCATTATTCATCCCTATACTGTTAATGAGCAATTAAAACGACACCAATTAACTTTGCAAGAGATTTCACAATAGCGAATACTTAGAGATGCTGCCATTGAGAGGATGTCGCGCATTTACAACCGGCTTTGGTCATCAACTTGTTCGCTGATTTGGGCAGCTGGATTGCAAACGTTTCATCACCGATCGATGTGACATCATCAGTGTGTGTTGTTAGGGAGCGATGTGTTGGTGTTGCTGCTAACATTTTCCTCTGTAGACAACCAGTTTTATTAAGTCAGGGTATGTGGCTGCAACTGTAACAATGCAGGGGTAATTAACACAAAAGAAGGCTGAACAATTGGTAGAGGAGGGAATGGTTGTTGCTCAGCTTGATAATTGATGGTCTATCAGTTCACTAAGGTTGGCAGGCTTGTTGTAAACGTCGTGTCACCAATCGAAATGACGTCTTCGGGGTGTTATAAGAAAGCACAGTGGAGTTGCGCGTTGGTGGACACGCTTGACTTTTATAGTGCATTTGAAGAGGATGCCTCCTGAATCATACTATCTTCTCCTGTGAGAAGTTTTAATTTTCGTTCTCGTTCTAATATGTTAGCGTCCAGGTGGTCTTTGAACGTGACTCCGTCGATTCGTACCGAGTAATCCTGGCAGAGTCAATCCTGCGGTTGACTCATCAATGCTGAATGTTGTTCAAATCGTTTTAGAAAAGCACACAGAGTTTTGAACAATCTTAGCACAGATAATGAATTGAGTAATGATGAAAGTTGGATAAATTGACCCTGGGCAATCTCTTACAATTATTGTTAAACGAGAACCCTTAATGCCTATCTGTCTTTACACGAAACTGAGAAAATTCGTTAACATTTATCGTTGGCTTGACAAAAATCGATAAATTTTTCTGGTATATTTTTTTTAAATCGACCGTATTTTGGCCTGACGCGGACGCCTTTCCTAAGCAACACATTGAACTGGGATCAGCTGCTACCGAATTACGCACGCATAATGTTATTCCATTTGGTGACCGAACGGAGGCAACGAAGTTTCGAAGCTCAGCGAACAACTCAGTCATCAACCATAGTTAATTTGTCCTGCCCACCCCCACATCCGATCGGCATTACAGATGCTTCATCGTGTACCGTAGCGAAGTTCACAGTCTTCCATTCCCCACTGAATCAAACAGCTAATCGAAATCGGTCAGATTAACTTTCTGTTCCTTGCAGTTTGAAAAGTGATCGAAATCGGTCAGATTAACTTTCTGTTCCTTGCAGTTTTAATTGAAAAGTGAAAAAAAACTGATTTTAAAATGTTGTATTCCTTTGCACCGCACAAGTAACAGGGGACTGAAACCCTGTATGATTGTGGACGCACCATCCTAAACAGGATGTTAGATTTGGTGTACGGGCAACAACGAAGAACAAGGTTTTAACCGAAATTAGTTGACTTGGCAGAACGCGAAACCAGTTAAACTACAACTTGGAAAAAGTGTATCCCAGTGAAAAAGAAAGAAAATTGAGATTTTCGGAAAACTAGTCATGCGCACGACTAGGAACGTGTCAAACTGTCGCCATTGTTGGAAATGCGATCCAAAACACCTAACTAGATCACCGTTAATACAAAACTATTAATTTAACAGTTGAAAATACTAAGGGATCGATAAGCGATTTTTCAATTTCACAAAATACACTCAGTTTTAAATTACGGTGTTGCGCCAGGGAAAAAATGTTCGTTCAAATTCTTGGTGTTTTTCGAAATTCCAAACGATGTACATTGTCCTTCGTGGTTTAGAGCATTACAAAGAGAGTGGTTGAAAGAAATATTGCTTCAGACATTATGCGGCTACCAGCAGGGGGCAAATGTTCATTCTACCACTGAAGAAGCGTAGTAAAATGACGCATCAGTATGAGTAAACTGCTCACTTTTGGAGGATACGTATTCATAGGCTAGCTAGGCCGGTCAATAAACTGCTATGCGACAGAGATATATGCTAACCTTACTCATTCACTTTAGGTAGGATTAGCTACTCTTCTATAAGTCAGTTTCAGCTAAGAAAGGCTGTCTTCTCTAGTAAAGTATCTACTCATTAGCTGATTGGATGTTGATGACTGGGTTTTCATTACGTGATTTCAAGACAACGATTTTTGGGGAGACTAGTTAGGCTAAGAAAAGCTGATTAACTGAGTAGCAAATTAGCTGCCAAATATTTATCATATCGGTATACCTACAATCCGCAGATTATATCGAATCGCTGTAATCCATCCTTCTTCAAAATCAACTGACCAGGGCCACTTCGCTTCCATTTTTTCTTCAGGAACCAGCAAAGGAAGCTTGAAGATTTTTCCAACCCAGTTTTCATTTTATGCAACGTGTTGAGGTTTGCATTTGGAGAAGCATGACTCTCCTTGGTGGACGACCCCTAACTGTGCAGTCTTCAGAATGAAATTAGGACTTCAGCTTGATTTTTTCTGTTCCAGTTTGATTCGAAAAATCCAGGTTATGAACATATCACTGAAGTTATGGTCAGCAATAGTGAAACATCATAACATTTGCCGACGCGGCTCGAAGCGTCATGGGGGCTGGTTCACATTATACGCAAAAATCATAACAGTGTGTGTGTGAAGTAAACAAGCAATAAAGACAGTAATATAACTTTAATACTGATAGTGGTATTGCTTGCTTCTCAACAAAGGATGCCTGAACTGCAGCAGCGAATTGCTCCATACATTTTCCTTTCATCAAAATATCCAGAGGCGTTTTTCTACTATACATGGCCCTTCTGCTTATGCTCCTCTGATTACACTCAAGTGTTGGGAAAACTGCCAAAGAATAAAATATCCGGGAAAGAGAGGACTGTCTTGGTGATTAAGTAGTACGAATCGAGGATTTGCTGTGTTGGAATATCATCTTTCCTATTTGTTTACAGGGAAACAACAATGACCTGTCACATGATAAATGAAATCTTATGGGATAAAATTTCTCTGATTTTGTCTTCCTCCCTTTCCATTCCCATACCAAGTTGACAGCAAACCAAGACATGTGAACCATGAAGGCTGTACCTTTTTGTATATCATTTTCTTCCAATTTTCTTCCAAACTTATCGGTGCACAGCCTAATGTTTTCAGGATTATGAGAATGACAAAGTAAGTTTGATCGGAAATCTAGTGAAAACTGCCTCAGATGGTGTATATTAAAAACATGGAAGCTGTCATGGCCTTACTCATAAGGTTGGTGAAAACTCTTTGACAACCCACGACCGGTTTCGCCGTTTTGGGGGTCATCAGACATGCGCAGTCTCGGAGCTTCTGGCAATCTTACGTTCTAGTCGAACCCGAATTTCACATGAAGAGCGAACTACACTCATTTGCAAACCAATTTGGTCTTGTGGAAGACTTACCTAGAACCCAGACGAATCCCTCGTTTACAGTGTTTCTAAGCGAAACCACATTGGTCTCTAGATGAGTGTATTTCGCTAATAAGTGCTGTTAGTTGAACGAGAAAGAGAGACCTAGGTTAGAACAGACGGTCTACTGGCGTTTCGCAACAATATCTTAGGGCAAAATGACGAAGCGCTCCTCGGGAGATCGTGCTGTTTGGCAGAAATGGATTGAACAGAAAGGAAAGTACATTCCTAATTGAAGCTACCCGCGTTACTAAAAAAACAAGGTTGGATATGTGACAGGACGCATGTAACTACACCGGTTACCATAAATTTGCTTAGTCGTATGAACGTGTGTAAGTTACGTGTTGCTTGCTTCACCTAACTGATGAATCATATCAGAGGCACCCATGTGGTTCACATAATACAAAGCGGTAAATAAAATTATGGGTTCCGGATCCATGCAGGCTGACTTACTGGTTAAGCTACGGTGTCTCTGTCAGAATAGTCTATTTATGAGACTTCATAATCAGGGTACAGTCAACCTAAGCAAGTCGTGGAACGGCTTCACTCCACATGACACGTAGTACCTAACAAGAAAGTGTATATCCTTGAGGCGACCTGTGTTTCTTGATGAATCATGTTGATGATTCATAATGAGGATGCTTCGATCTGCAGAACTAACTTCAATTGGCAAAGATTCTCGACTGATTTGTCGGTACAGTCTTGACCGTACGGTCAAGAGGCCCAAAAATCAGAAAGCCTCGGATCCATCCTGGATTTTCAGATGGGGGAAATCACATCTTGACAAATTGACTAGTGCGGAGCATTGGGAAGGAGAGAACACATAAAGTGGTGAGTGAGCCGGGGCATAACGTCAAAGGGAAGTAAAAGTGGAATACTTGGCACTGAAGAAGATTTAGGAGCAATCATTGAATACAAAACTTGATGGTCGTCAACTGACATTATTAACATTGCTAAAAAGGTAGTATTTTTGGCTAGAAATGCGCAATGAGGGAGTTTGGTAAAGTACTTTGTTCTACTCTGAAAAATTACAAATATTTTGAGATGCACCTGAAATCTTGCGGTCAATTTTTTGTGGACGCTCCGCATGCGAAGAGAGTGGATCGTGTTTAAACCTAAGGGAATCTGAAACGCGAACTCCACACTTTATTCGCCATCTGACGGGAAGAGACAAAGACAGAATTATATTTACTTACAGAGAAGTTTAGAGGCCAAAGACCATTTAAGTGGCACTTTTTTGAACTCGCTAAAAGACGGTCGGGCACAGGATAATTTAAATATGTGCAACATACAAAAACCGTCTCAAAGCGGGACACCAAAAATTAAAATCAGAAGGCAAGATGGATAAAAATGCTCGCTGGATTCCAAACGTTATAAAAAACCGGGCAGTAGAGGACAACTATACGTTTTCTTTGCATTCAATGCTAGTGAAATGACCAGGTTTGTTCCGGAGACAATATTGAGAATGTTATGCCGTGATTCCAACCGAAGGCTATATGTGGGCATTTATAATTTTCGACACTTTAAACGGAATATTCTGCCTCTCTTAGACAGACTCTTGGGCTTTTCACCATAGTTCGAGGTCTTCTGTGTAGTAGAGGAAACCGTTTAAAAAACAAGTCAGTCTAGATATCATGCATACGGATTGGTGGGCAAATGAACTGGGCAACTTGTCTGCAAACAAGTTACTCTGATAAGTCACAACCCCCACATCCCCCAAATGTTTACTACAGATACTTCTGCAGTAAAATATCATTCCTAACAAAGACAAAAATGTCAAACTGGAACACACGTTCACCATTTACCAATCTAATACACACTATTGTTTCTAGAGTGGTTGTTGGACTCATACTATGCTGTGAAACCGGCATTCTGCGGCCATCCTAAAGCCTTTCTTCAAAGGTCATTTCCTTCCAAGAATCCAAATCCCGAACGACTTCACCCTTATTCAGTCATTTTGTAAGTATCCTCTTCCAAGTGAGAAATGGTAGTGCAGTCTTGTGTTTCAAAAAGGAGCCACCCAAAACTGGCTGTCCTTGGGAGAATATTCTCCTCTGGAGGTGGTTCATCTCGGTTGCGGAGTTTAGATGAACGCAAGTCTATTTGCGAAATCTCCGGATCTTCATTCGAGTTAATTATCTTCCTCAAACAATACAAATGAACATATCGTGATCCGTGAGATAACACGTTTTGCGGAATTCGTAGTCTCATAATATTGCGTCTCTGACTTTGAATAAACACGTGATGATAATTTAGTCCACCAGTTGGTTTAGAGGCTATCGGCCTGGAGATAAATGCTCAAAAGATCAAATGCGGTAAACTTGCCCACAAGATTGAAGCCAAAGAATCCACAGAGTCCTACCCATCCATTACTGTCTTTCGTGTGGTACAGTGGAGGAGGACGATTTAAATCAAGCCACTCGAGTACCACGAAAAATACCCCACCTAGCATCAGTCTCTTCTAGGGCGATGACTGTAATCAACAAAGATTGGGGGCTCAGATAACCTCGAGCTTTCCAGAGACTATGTGGATATGACTATTTCATATGTAGTTAATGTGCCTGGTTAAGACTACAGCTGAATCTTCTGGAGGCTGGTATTCTGAAGGAGCTGAACAACAATAGAATATTTATGCCACTGACGATGATAGTGTTGACGGAGTGGTTGACAACTATTATTATTATTATTATTTGCCCCCCCCCCACATGGACGCCATGATTCCCGGAGTAATGCGATGAAGGCGAACTTTCAATCAGGTGAATGAAGTGTGATTTTTTTGTGAGGGAACTTTAGAATGTTCTTATGGAACGGCGTTGGACCCATCTTCAGTGGCGTGATCAAATGGTATTACCGAAATGCTAAGGCAGTAAAAATGAGCTAGCCAATGGAACCGTTTTTGAGGAAGTGAAGCCGGGAGGGGGGGGGAGAGGGAAGGTCTGTTTTACTTTCTCAGGCGGTGGTACTGGAGCTATGTTCTTTCTGTCGCAGCAGCATTTTTGCTTCACAGGCGTGGCGATTTTCGCGGAAAATCAAATTTGTGTTCATCAGAGCTTGCTGTTTGGAACACCTCATGAGAAGGTCACAGTTTTGTCAAACGTGCTACAATTTTTCAGCATTCACAGGAGGATCTCCTCCTCCAAGTTATCGTCCGAAAATGGAACTAGTTGGGCTGTTCCTTGGGACTGTTCGTCCTTTAAGGGAAATAATGTGTTCAAAGTAGACTCCAGAGCAGCTGGTTACACAGACTGATCGACTGGAATAAACTAAAGTTAACAGCCGCGCTTTGGAGGAACGCTTTAAATTTGAGTCCATTGCATACTGCTGTGTGGAACATCAGGGGAGGAAATAATGCTGACTACTGGGTTCGGCCGTACGCCTCTAATAGTATGTTCGCCAACGGAAGATTGCCCCGCACGGTACACGAATAGAGGTGATCCAGTGGAATCTATTTTGTGAACGCAATTTACATGCATGTCTTGTCTTGTACGACCAGTCAGCAGTGTAACTTCAATACCCCTATCACATAAACTATTGTCAGATGACTGATCGAAGCCTGCGCAAAACCGGAGGCCATCTTTGTACACTAACCAGCCGTTGATGCATCATGCGCACTGTTTGCAATCAGTGTATATTCCGATTCTTGTTCTTAGGAGTTGACAAATAAATTCCGATAGGCCTCAACTACGGGCTATTTTGTCGTAGCCTAGATTGGATGAATCAAATTTGACCTGCTCATTCGCCATAAATGTTCATTGGGACTGATCAGAATGAACACTACTCTCCATTGGTCAGCATTAATCTAACGTTGTTTGACATTCGCGGTTTGCAGCTTGTTTTCGAGAAAAGAAACAGCAAAGGTGCGCTGTTTTGCACTTATTTGCCGCGCACAACAGCCAATGACATGTATCAAAGTTTGGTTCCAGTAACATTGCTTTGGTTTGTTGTTTGTGTGAGCAGATTTCGCGATTTTCAGTAGAGGACCAACCCCGTGTTGAAGATCCCCGAATCTCTCCCACAACACCAACACACTACGGAGGGCTCATAGAGGAGAATAATCCACACGACGAGCGAACTTTCCATCTGAGGAGCTAGCCAACCAGTGAGCAGTGTGGTGCTATATTCTATCTAACTGCGAGTTAATCGTACCACTCATCGGGCCGCTTGTAATCAGATGGTATGGTCTGTAATAACTTTATGAGAGGCTGAGTCGCGCTGGAGACTCGTGATACGAGCACTACCATGATTCCAAATAAGGGTGGAACAGCCGCCAGGTGCCCCTTGTTTTTCCAGTAGAGATTGGTTACATCTACAGAACGAAATCACCTAATGACTGTTGGAGACTTCTACTGAGGCCTCTTGAGAATAAAATCGTTGATCAAAGCGCATAGTTTCACGAGAGATTGGATGTTGCATGTTTGATAAAATAAGCAGTGGACAGAGCTCTAACGTGTTGAAAGTGTTGAGGCGTCCTTCGACTTGCTTTTTACAGTTCATGTTTGTGATCAGGCAAAGCTTTTGGTGCAGGTCTCATGAATATCGACCTCATTGTTCCCCACAGATAACAGACGCCAAAGTAAATCAATGATCCTTCTGGGATTTCAAGCCTGATAGTCTAAGGAAAGGGAGGCACGCAAATGTAAATTGTGTTCATGGCACACACGCACAAACTGAGGTTCGTGCTTTGATGCCTCAAGATATCCCTGCCTACGCTACCAGATTTATTCAACTCTTCAATGTCGATGGGTGTTGTACGGCATGAGTTAGTGTCATAGGTTGCCATGGCATTCGGTTATGGACATATCGATCCCCTGTCGTGGTTGGCCAGTTACTGTCTGGTACTTCGAACAGACTGAAGGCGATATTTAGCCATGACGAAACAGCATATAACTCAGATTATCTCCACGTAGTCTAGCTTCGCCATAAAGCAATGGGTTTTTTGGGTAGAATTTTACTGCTGATCTCGTCAGCCCTGGCTATCATGTGTACACTGGCTGCGCTGGCCGAGTACAGGGATGTCATTAATTGTAAGTTTTGATTACACTCTTACTTTTTTTCGATATGCCTGCCATTTTTATGTACAATTGCCTCGGTGATCCAAAATAAGTCTTGGGAAGTAACTTATAAGCTTATACGCTGGACTATATTTCACTTCCGAAATTGAGAAGTGTATGGGGAAAATCGAGTAAGATTCTTCAAGGAGCCGAGAGTGGTAAAAGATTGACCGGTGTTTAATTTTTGTTAACTGAGAAATGCTTGAGAGTTGAGGTCTCAGACAAGTTTCTCCTAGGTAGTTTGGCATCACAAAGTTCAAATTAATCTTTTAGTTTGTTTTTTAGCTTGAAATGGTTATGCTTTGTTGGTGAAAAACATCACACACTATAGTGAGCTTTTTCATATTACAAGCAACAGTGTAACTAGTGCTTTGGCTGATCTTACATAGTAACGCCCAAGTCATCCCGGAGTCTGTCGACTACACGCACTTGAGTTTAAGTCGATTATTCATGCCGTGTTGACGATTAGAGATTTAGAGATTTAGAGTTACACGTCCATTCATGTTCTCAAGCATGTATCTTTTCTGAATTTATATCTGTCTGGACGTGTAAGTGCAGGCAGAATTTTCATCGGGCCAATGACTCAATGCTCAAACTTCATCGACTGATTACGCAAATACTGCATCAGATCATTGAGCATGCGGAAAAAACGGTAAAAGTAGTCCAATGGAAAAGGACCCACGGTCAATCAGGCTTCGTGACAGTTGCAGTATGAACCACCAGTTTAAGCAGAAGTGTCGAGCTGGTCATCTACCTTCTAATTTCAATGTATTCTGTTCATTAAGACGTGCTCGATGCAGCCTATAAGTTTGGGACTATGATTGGTCCAGACGCCTCAAAAACAGTAAAAAATAAACGGAATCCTGGAGATTTGAATGATGTTTCTCTTCAGGCACACAATCACGCATTGATGGAGTCGCTGTTAAGATGATGTTTGTTGTCCTTGGTAAAATGTCACATAATATACAGGCCCCATCTCCTTCGGTCAACACTGGACTGAACCAAACGCTCATTGTACTTTTCCTTCCCCATGTACTCCTAAGCTCTAAAATTGATCATTCGTCAAACAAATCAGATTTACTACATTTTACTCTATACGACTGAGTGAGTGGAACCCTGCAGTTAGGTCTTAATGACGACGTGGTTTTCTTTGGCACATTTACTTTGTCACTACACAATCCTTATTGTAGCTTTGACGGGTGGTGCTGAGGAGTCACACTTGCGGAGGGGACTGTTCGGAGCGGCTAGGTTATCCACTCGTCTTATTGGGTCTATAGGAAAGGGAAAAATGATCCACACCAGTCCGTTGGTGTGATCAAGATGGACACCACCTTGAAAGTAACAATATTCAATTATGCAAAAACTGAACAGATAATCATCATCGTCATCATTATTGACAGTAATACACCAATGACACATATTGTGCTTAACAACCGTGAAGGAAGCATGCCTTAATAAAGAGTGGAGTCAGAAGTGCTGATGAACGATCCACTGTGAGGAAGTCCTATGTCCCCAAGGAAAAGAGTCGAGAAAGAGCTGTCTGTACTTCTGGACAATATTGAAAGAAACACATCTGAGCATCTTGTCGAAGTTAGGTACCATTAGCTTCCGTTGTGAACTCCAACAGACATAGGTCCGACACACGAACTTTCAATAGGCATTCAGGCTGGGAAACTATAGATTACGGGCTACTGGGATCGGTCGCGTGACACGTACTCCAGAGTTTGCAACCACCTGCAATCAAGACCATGTGGACCCCGATCAGGAAGGCATGAAGATCCTACATCACTTAATTTCAATGTAGCCTCATTTCACACTCCCATGCCGTTGATTGTTACTCATGAGCCTTTCGCCAACAGTCTCTGAGAACCGAAATACAAGGGTATACGGTGGTTTGGAATGTGGAACAGGTGCCCCAACTACCTCGTCCTGCTGATCTTACGAACTGGGATGAGCCTTTCGCCAACAGTCTCTGAGAACAGAAATACAAGGGTATACGGTGGTTTGGCATGGGGAACAGGTGCCCCAACTATTTCGTCCTGCTGATCTTACGAACTGGATTGGTTACAAGGTATTCAGTTACGCATCACATCGGTGCAAGCATCTTACTCTTGCTATGCTACGGAGACAACGGTTATCAAACACTTGGAGACGTTCCAGGTTCTAGGATCGAAGGAGTCAAATCACACATCCAAACAATAAGACCACTCACTCAGTTGCCTTCTGTACAAGGCCTTTTAGCTTTAACAAAATCTGGTTTTGACGCGATAAACGACGCTAGTTGGCTACCTCTACTCCTGCCTTCATCGTGCGCACATTGACTTGATCTGCTGTAGTATAATCAAGGTTTACGCAGGTACCAAAATATGTGAACCGATCAACGAGCACAGGCGCTTTATTCCGAAGTTTCGGAAAACTAGAAGGGGATGGTAAATCTTGGATTAAAACCTTCAGCTGTGAAGGTGCAAACATGGAGCGATTTCAGATATTCTGGTTATAGTACTTTGCTCGGGTAGATAATCATTCAAACAAAACTATGCCGTCCGCATGGTCCAAATCTATCAAGTGGCCTTCTGATGTGATTTAGATATTTAGATTCATGGTCCCTTGTGTCTGTACCCTATGATTATATCGATGCCCAAATTAAACAGCCCTGGATAGTTTAATGTAAATCCAAACCATAAAGGGGGGATAGGAAAATGTGGAATGAAAAACATTTGAGAACTCAATATCAACTTCCTCGGGTGATGAATATTTAGAAGAGAAGATGTACTCACAGAGTTGAAGTCACCTTCAAAGTCGAGGAAAACGCAATACGTGATGCTGCTCAAGCCTTTGATATGAGGTATCGTCTGTTGGGTCTAAATCCTGCTTGGTACTCTAAGACTTGCGTTTTATGTGTAGAAGATGGGCTTCTCAGTAGCAGAGGAATTATTGGCCGCGTTTCAGTCAGCGTGAGACTTATAGCCGTCTGCTTGGGTATCTTTTCTGAACACAGGTGCAACAAACGATTGACCGCAGCTCTGTAGATAATCTCGTTCCAGTCCATCTTCAAACAACGCTAGGAATGTTTATCTTGTTAAACAGTCCGATTGCGCTCCAAAGCATACATATTTGTACTTCGACAACTAAAGTTCTGAAAATGAACCGGTCAAATGAAAGCCATGTGTGGAGGGGCAGAGGGTCAGCCAATTCGGTTTTGAAGATACTCCTCCTATCGATCTAAACGCTCCCTTCAACACCTAATAGGTTCCCGATGTCATCCCTGACTGGCCCGCTTACGGAGAGCCTTTATACCCTGCTTTGCGTATTAGCTGGGACAGCTTCCGTGCATTCTATCCTTACTGGCCTGTACCATTTATTGATCCTCCCGGTACCACGACGCTTCTCTGCCAAAAAAAGGCCACGTTTGAGCTGTCGTGTAATCGAAGGTCAAGCCAAAGTGCATCTCAAACCTGATGGAATAGGTTGCATATATCGAGAATAGGTGGTAGGCGTTCTGAGATACAGTACACGAGCTCGGAAACAATAACAAGGAAAGTTTCGTCGTTACGTATAGCTCTGATTATCTCATTCTAGTTATGGTCAGTGCACTCCAAAAGGCCTCTTATAAGTCATGCCATGGTGTGGTACAATGAATTCTGTCTCACAAAGTTTCCCCGTTTCTAATTGGAGAGCTCGTTTCTAAGGTTTACTGGGAACGTTTATTAAAAATATGCACCAAACGAGAGCATGAGCTGAAGTGGTTTATTTATTCCTAAACGATCAGGTGTCAGTGATTGGACTTCCTCATATGTAGCTGGTGGTGATGTCGGCTGCTCGGCTGTAGCGTGACCCCAAGGCACCCTGTGTCTCCACTCAGTACTTCGACAAATCAAATTGTGGTTGGTACAAAACTGAAAAAAATACGTTCACCGTTATCACTGCGTTTTTCCTTCGAACTAAACATAAAAGCAGTGCCTGTTTCTAATCAACTCAGGAGACTTAAATGTGGACTGAGGCCTCCAGCTACTGTAGTCATATTCGAGTACTTCGTGGTAGAAATAAGAGTGTTTATTTCTTGATTGAAGGTGTTTTGTACTCAACAGCTGCACTTGTGCATACCATTCCATTTCCAAATATGCAAAAGACGGTAGTCAACAAGGGATCATGAATGTATGTAAAAGAGGTCTGTGGGCCGATCTGCGTGAGGACCCCTCCACATTTAAGGCTGAAATATGATGGGAGAGCGGGGTCCGAATAGTGAACTGCGAGCAGCAGATGTGGCCATTCGTGATGAAAGCAAAGCTATATATCGAGAATAGGTGGTAGGCGTTCTGAGATACAGTACACGAGCTCGGAAACAATAACAAGGAAAGTTTCGTCGTTACGTATAGCTCTGATTATCTCATTCTAGTTATGGTCAGTGCACTCCAAAAGGCCTCTTATAAGTCATGCCATGGTGTGGTACAATGAATTCTGTCTCACAAAGTTTCCCCGTTTCTAATTGGAGAGCTCGTTTCTAAGGTTTACTGGGAACGTTTATTAAAAATATGCACCAAACGAGAGCATGAGCTGAAGTGGTTTATTTATTCCTAAACGATCAGGTGTCAGTGATTGGACTTCCTCATATGTAGCTGGTGGTGATGTCGGCTGCTCGGCTGTAGCGTGACCCCAAGGCACCCTGTGTCTCCACTCAGTACTTCGACAAATCAAATTGTGGTTGGTACAAAACTGAAAAAAATACGTTCACCGTTATCACTGCGTTTTTCCTTCGAACTAAACATAAAAGCAGTGCCTGTTTCTAATCAACTCAGGAGACTTAAATGTGGACTGAGGCCTCCAGCTACTGTAGTCATATTCGAGCACTTCGTGGTAGAAATAAGAGTGTTTATTTCTTGATTGAAGGTGTTTTGTACTCAACAGCTGCACTTGTGCATACCATTCCATTTCCAAATATGCAAAAGACGGTAGTCAACAAGGGATCATGAATGTATGTAAAAGAGGTCTGTGGGCCGATCTGCGTGAGGACCCCTCCACATTTAAGGCTGAAATATGATGGGAGAGCGGGGTCCGAATAGTGAACTGCGAGCAGCAGATGTGGCCATTCGTGATGATCAAAAGCAAAGCTCACTGACGAAGCACCGTAAAAATCACAACGAACTAGTTGTTTGCACTAAAAGACCCTCCGGCTCATCTGGCAACGAATACCTGTTTTTTGTCTGGATTAAATTAAGTTTATTGTTAGACCCCGTGACCGAAAACCCGGAGGGTTACGTTGAATAATCTACTAGATATATTAAATATCCAATGCTCAGAACTGATTTCATCCGAATTACTATGCTGAATGAGTTCAGTTACATTTGATTAGCCTGGGTGACGTTCACGCCTAAAAGTCCTAAGAATGTAACTAACGCTTTATGCAAAGGTATTGTTGAGTCCTCAGAATTCATCTCAAACGTTTCCTCTACCATTTTAATCCATGTTTGGAAGTATTCTGTGCTGCCATCTGAATATTTGTTTGAATTTACCGTTCCTTTGTCGCGCGTACTTATGTCAAACACTACTGAGCTTTTGTTTATGATAGGTTACAAATGAATCGTGACTTTACAAAATTTAGTTCGTCAGTTGCTCTTATTTTGGACACCAAAGTGGTTTTGACAGCAGACTCGACTGAATCCAGGTGAAACTCCCGTTTATCCCCTTCATCTGAGATTCAGGTTAATTTCCCATGAAAATGAGACTGATGCACAAACGGGTACATGTTGCGAATTTCATGCAATTAGGGTTCTAGCGACACATAAAATGGATAGAAACTCGGGAAATGCACCCACCTGATTAGCCCGAAGATGGAACAAACCGGTTTGAGCTGTCAAAGAGGTTCTAACGGTCTTATAGATAGTTTCCATTAGTTAACTCTCAGCTAGTAAACGCCGAAAGTGAGGGACATATTTGTGATCGCATTCGCTTGGTCCATTAGTATTTCAAACGGTCACGTAAGATTTAACAAGAATACTATATATTCACAAAAACTGGCATTGTTTTGTACCATACCCGGCTGATCCAACTACACCTATCCTATTTTTCTGTTGCAGCCAAGAAACAAACGGAATATCAAAAAGGTGCCATATCATGCTTATTTATTGCGCTTTTCATTCTGGCTGGAATGGCACTGTTCTTGTTCATTACACTCTGTTGTTCGTGCAGCGACATCATTATGGGAATAATCCTTGCTGCTGGAGGGGCGGCTGCCGGTAGGTTCTCGCAGTATTGGAAGAATTTTCTCACATTGTTTCATTGCAAGAAATTCACTGCGACGACCATGTGATCATTGTTGTAGCGAGGGGTTAGAGCAAGTCGTTAAATTTTGCTGAAGAGGATCCTACGTTCTGGATTTTATAGATTAAGAGAGACACCAATCAAAGTAATTATCAGGTTTCAAGATGGAACTATTTCAGGTTTCACACAGATCACTTGAGAGTAGTACCGTTTGTTATGATAGTTGAAATGCATAGTTGTTACCACGCTATATGGAGAGCTTCAAAATCAGTTTTGGAATTTTATTGAGGAACGTGGTCCTGAATGAACCCACTTAGTGTCTTGAATCAGTGCTGATGTTTCGGCAATCAGCGATCACAGTGCCTCCCGAAATCAAACGGTTTACAAGAGAAAACTTTGCGTCATAACAACACTAAAAGGACGGGTAAACCAAAATATACGGAAGGATGGGGTAGAATTTAAACGAATTTCAATCTGACCTCGTTTGTCAGCCCTAAAGTGATACTGAGGAGATTGATATGCGTAATACTCTTCCGATTGCAGTCTCAAGCAGTCAAACGTCTTTACATATATCCTCCTCTATCAGTGTCCATCGTCTGGTGCTCAGTGTGAACAGAGATAGATTTGTGTGTTCACAGCGAACGTAGCCTAAGATGAAATCAGAACTTCTATGCTACGTCAACTAACTCAGTCGTAGACTGAAATTAGGCATGCTGGATAAATAAAACATCCGATAAAAGTTTTTTTCCAAGCCATGTGTTGTGCTTCAGCTGTTTTTCACATTAGGAGACTTGCGAGTATCAAGGGTTGAAATGATGGAACAGCGCACGTCACAATAAAGACCTACGACAAAACATCACGGGTATATTATGCTTCAGTGAACACAAACTGTTCTTTTATTTGATGTGTTTGAGACCACATCACCCACTTCAATAAGGTTCATGAGAACTATTGTGAGGGAAACACTTTGAATGCTCACGTCCAAAAAGTAAGGCCCCGCTGATCCACTTCGTGAAAACAGCTAAAAGACTGGCTTTATGGGATGTCCTCACTCAGAATAATTTGAGTTACTTTCATGCATTGCAAACATAAAAAATCCGACGTTTATTGGTTGCGAACAATGTACCAACTAGATTAAGGTACCTGGCAAAGGAATGATGAGATATGTGCCGGTATTTCGCCTAGAGTGCACTGGGTCTGCCGAGTGAAGCACATACTACAGCCGTTTGTATGGCATCAGAGTACTTGCACTAGTGGTAAAATAGACCGAAACAGCTCTAACAGTTCTGATGTATACAAGTTTATTACCATCAGTTCTTTTGATGTGGAAATGCTGGCACTTATGGAACAAATGTATTCGTTTCTCACTAGCCATCTACCAACTAAGTTGTTCAAAGGCAAAAACCGAGATATTCATCAGACGATGTCAACCAGTACGGTATAATAAGGGGTTTGCTGCGTTTACCACTTTCCGAACGAGTACGGATTTCACCATTTATCTTATTTTTGTGTTTCGCCGTCAAGGTTATGTTTCGGACAGATTTGCTGGTTAAATTAGGTTAGAATATGATTCCGTCATTGAACTCTGCAGCATAGGTAACATTCTTTGTTTTTCTGTGCTTCACCTCTTTCCTTGTTAGATCAATTGGGCTTCAACTGGTTATGCTAACCTCGTTACAAGTGATGTACTATTCTTCGTCAAAAACTTTGCGTCGGATGCCAAAATTTAGGACTGTGTACTGGATATATGATTTAAATCGGATGAAAAATGCCTCGCTTAGATTTGTGCGTAATAAATGAACTCTAAAACTCAAAGCAAAATATCTCAAATCTGTTTGTGATTGACCACACTTTCTGTTTGACTATGTCATTACTAATAAGACACTTTGGGGATTCATTGGGAAAATAATGTGAAAGTAAACAACCTTGGTAGATCTTTAGAAAAAAGGAGATCTTGATTTTCTTCCGGTGACTCCTAGCGCAGTTTCAAACCTATTTGAGGTCACTTCGCAGGAGCTTAGAACACCTCTTGGAGTTACGGTGAAATTGGGGACATCCGAGAATGACTTCGCGGTCGCAAACCATTGGACCAAATAAAAACATTAGTCTGTAAGCCTGAACGACGTTCCAACGCTTGTTGAAAGCCGTCAACGGAACCAAAGGTGATGGTCTAGAGCCGGTTTTTTGAGTTACAAGCACCTACCACAGTATCGTAGTAATGTCCCTTTGGACAACCCATTACTGCGCAGTCAGCATGGAGGCAGATAACCATATGGTTAGTGCTATCATCATGTGCTATAGAGAAGAGTGTTAGCCATAACCGATTTAGGTATAGAAGAAAGTCACCTCATCTCCACTTCTTGTAAGCAGTCTAATGGCAAAGATCGACTGCAGGTTTTCGTAAACAGCATCAAAATAACAATGAATAAAGGACGAACGGAGCTGGGGCGAAGATACCAACCGGTTGAAGTAGCTACTCAGATTTCAGCATGAAGCTAACCTTGATGGGAATTTCATAATGAGCATGACAAATTTGTCTGGCATCCGAGATCCAGTAGGATTATCCACGGGACCTTTGCACTGCACTGGTTAAGCTTTTGGTGAATTCCATAAAAGTCCAAAGAGCCACTGACCGGTAAAAATGTGCGTTGAACGAGATAATCGGAAAAGATTCATCCGGCTGTCTTTTGGTCACTTTGAAATCCAACCCAAACTTCAGGAACGCTCTTCTTTTACTAGAGCCAGCAGCAAATCGAATAAACACAGAACGTTGATTCAACAATGAGTGTCTGTCCTTTGTCAACTTTCGTTATTGCTTGTGCGGTTGGCAGTTGCGGGATTTTGTAGGATGCAGACTCACCTGACTCTCGCACACGCTGAACTTCCCCGACTTTTACGTCTAAACAAGTGAACATGTTCGCCTTTAACCTCTGAGATTTGGCTGGAGATTCGTTCACTTCTCAGATTGCGCACCATAATTGTGAAGGTTTTTCTAGGTTGTGGGTTATTCTGGCTGGAACAGCCAGTCCTTGTGTTCGGACATCTCCCATTTTAAGGCTACGCTGCCATCTGTAAGTCATCCAGTTACATGCTCATCGTATATTAGGTCCAGTGAACTATATAGCTCAAATTCGAACTTCCCTATTCGAATAGGGTTGAAAGTAAAACATACAAGGTAGCACGATCTAATCAACTACTAAAAGTTTAAGTTTAAGTTTTCAGTCACGCAGAAATTTCTATAGCGACAACGATTCGCGCGCTATTTTGGCTACGTGTTTTGTTTATTGCTTTCGTTTCGCTTGAGTTTCGTTCCACTGCTTTTTGGTATCTTTTGGATTACTTTAGCCGTCAGATCTTTGAGTGATTTACAAAAAAGCTGAATGTTTTCCATGTATATTAGGGGAAATTCTCTCGCCCCGTTTCCTGCTTAAGTCTAATTTCCCCAAATAAAGTGCTCGAAAATATGCTTAAATTTGTGTTCATTGGCTTTTGCGTGGAGCTTCGTAGACTTTATAGGCAATTCTTTTATCTTTTCTGCCTGCGGTTCAAATAAACGACGAGGTAGTATCCAGGGAGCGACATGTACTGTAGCACATGTCGGCGCGTGGTTCACAATTTGGCCAATAATCTTTTATTTTTTCACTGTAAGTGACATGGTAGATAAGTTTCCCTATCATTGTATTTTGGACATGTCCATGCAATAAGCCCTGTTTGGTCTACTTTAAACCTGTTTTTCGTTGCTGAACGTTGCACTGTTCCATATACTTTCCAGAAGATTCCGGCGTTGTTGTTCGCTTGTTGGATTTCATGAGATCCAGTATGTTTCTTCGACTTTCCGGGGTTTTGCCGAAAAAGTACGGCACGAAATAATCGACTTGAGACGCAGATGCAAGCAGCAAAAGGTTTTGTGTTTTAACTTATCCGTGCTAAAGTTGGCAGGCTTAGTCTAGCCACCCGGAACAGAATTGCCATCGTCCTCCCTCGTACGCTTCAGATATCCCACTATCATTTGGTCCGTACTGTCCAGGACCATGGGTCGAACTTTAAGTTCACACCAGCTCCATTGATTTCCTACTTATATACATCTATGTATGACCTAGAATTATTCTTTTTCATCCTCTCGTAGTTGACTGTCCAAGTTCCAAGTACAGTAGACTTCACATCGTAGTGTTTGAGTTTTTTTGTCGCAATGAGGGAAGCCAATCTTTTACGTCTTCCCCTTTCTAATCTGGTAAAATGTGTCATCGCATTCCGGTTTTCGATTCTCGTAAGATGTGTCTTCATTTTGTAACTGTCAGTTGTGTGGTCAGTCAACATGTACTAGAAACATGAGCCTATTTTAGGCCCCCTGTATCTTTGAATTCGGGGCTTTATACCAGAACAATAGTGGAGTTGGTCTAACTTGACAGCACACGTAGTAAACCGTAGAAGTCTGACACCTAATTTTAGTGCACGCACGTTTCAAGTCGCATGTGATTATTGTTTGTATATCCAGCAGATTACTGTCATTTGTGCCGCAGGGCGGTGGCTTTGTGGAAATTTTATGCAAATATTATTTCGCTCGTCTTTCTCAATTGACTGTGGTATGGTCACTTTCAAAAAATATGTTTATCAAATCATGTTCCATGTTGACTTACACGTTTAGCCTCAAAATACCTCTTAATGTGGTTTATTGGAGTATAAGGATCAGTTGCTCTTAGATACGGCATCTTATTGGCCATTCTAGCGTAGCTAAGCCTGAGTGGACTAGATTTCCTGTCAAAATAATACACAGGAACACGTAACAACGAAATTCAGGAGTCAGGTTTTTCCCGCAGTGTAGAACTTCTCAGTATTTTGCGGACTGCAGAGGACAGTGAATAAAATTTTAGGATATATGCTTTCGGACAAAAAGCACAAAATTATAAATTCAAAAAACCGCGAATAATGCCAGTTTTATCCATTATTTCATCAGACAGGTAAGGAAAATTAAATTCAGTTTAGGTCTTGTCTGGATCATGCAAACGTGGACGCATCAAAAAACATCAGTAGACACCCACATCGAAATATCCGAGGAATACAAGGCTTGCCAGTATAGTAAAGGTACAATGTTAGGCTGGGTGAAATCTGTAGTCGGGATCTCCCCTGAAAATAGAGTATACACGAAATTCAAAATAGTAGCTAAATGAAATAATGGATTCAATGAAGCAAGTCAGAAGTGTAACAACAAAAATTGATGCTTCTGGAGAGTCGTAGGGTTAGGATCAACTTTCCTCGGTCAGAATAGAGTGGTGGAAAAAATAGGAGCCAAACATGAATTTGTTGTATCATCTTGACTTTGCTTTGGTTGATATGACGTTGAGTTGACAAAGCCGATTTCACTCTCTGCTCGCGTCGAAAAGCGTTTTTTCCTATTCAGCATCCCAGCACACAAACCAATCACGTTAGCTTGTTCATTCCTCCAGAACACTTTCACGTCCGCAATGCAACATGAACTGACGGTTCATAAACGATTTCTCAACAGTTCTGGTTAATTAAAAGTTCATACAAAGTGGAGTGAATCATGAAATACCATATAGCATATATTGCTTTGTCTGAGGCCAGTTCATCCAAGTGTGCGGTGGGTGTTTGCAACACACAGCATAAAAATAGACCCCTTTGCATCCAATTTAACACCACTAAACTTTATGGGTTTTTCTTCTTGTATACCCGTTTTTATCACAATGGGTTGCAAGATATTGGTCGTCAGGGCGTTTGGTAGTTTCTTTTTCGTTTAGTCCTACTGAAATATTAAAGTGTTTTCGTCAGGCGGCATTCTTTCTTGTTGTAACAAGACTGAATCGTCTGACGGTAAGCCCATTTTACTGTCGGCTGAAATGAAACATATCCACCTGAATGTAACAAATAAATTCATACCATGTGAATTCAGACCATGGTTTGCTGGATGCGATCGATAACGAAGCACACTGAGTTGAGGCATTAATCGATTATATGTTAGCTCTCACGACCCAAATTAATGAGTCTGTAGTGCTGAGAATGTTTTGCTTAACCACCGTGGCTGTTGACGATCATTTCTCAGCATATACTCACCAGAGGTTTCCTGTGGCTCAGCAGCGAGTGAATAGTCTGGTTATGGATATATTACTTTGAAGCAGTGAGCGGAAAATTATGTGCTTGCCCAGAATATCCAGTAGCCGTGATTTTACAGCGAAAACAGAGGAATGGAAACTACTACCGAGACAGCCAAGACCTAAAATTAAATTAGGAATGGTGGGTGCAGGAATAATTTTTGTGTTCGAGTTGATTTCCAAAGGTGTTGGAACTACGGATGAACTCCACATCTAACATGCCGATGTCTCAGTTAAGCAATGCTACGTATTGCAAATTGGTAAAACTGAACGAATCTTATTCAAGCCTGAAATCAGTGCCTAGCGTTCGTTAGGGATCCATTACGAATGATTGGAAACGTAATAACAATAGTTGTTTGTTGGAGGCATCTCACCTCATATTTACTCAATAAAACTGAAACTATAACTGGACACCACGCAGCTGGAGGACAAGCTATACGGGGAATGTGTTTATTGACACCATTGAGTGAACGTTGAAATGGAACCCCCGTTGATCTGTTCTGGTCAATTCAGCATGAATACTCTGTGGATCGCCACTTCCGTCTGCTACATTTTTACTTTCTTACTGGTTAACCAAAGACGCATTTCTTAGGTCTCTCAATCCACACAAAATACACACCAAACAAGGAAAATTTCAACAGTTTATTCAGCAGACCAGTTGCTGGCACCTACTGTATTGAACCCATAAATGGTTGCCAAATCCAAAAGTTTGCCCCTCCATTCTTGTTTCAGCCGTTTTTGCCGTCATCGCCTACGGTCTTATGGTCAAACAGCGGATTGACCGTGGTGCACAAGTTCCAAGTGCTTCTGAGTGGACGTTTGGGACAATCTTCGCCGGTGCGTCGATTTTGCTAATCGCCTTGACCATGGCTGTGTCCTAAATAACCTTTCGCAAAAACTCGACCTGTGCGGCCTCAAACATGAGCCAAGATCCCATGCACGACACCAATCTTGCACCAACAGCACATTGTGTTATTTGACCCAAGCACCCAAAGAGACATGGCTCAATCCACAATTGGTTTAGCACCACTGATCATCACCAGATCTTAGAAACTTCAGTTCACACAAACAGGAATCATCAAACAGCTTCGTCTGTCACTTAGTATTTGTGACGATGTAACCATTCCATTTTCTCACATGTTTTTTGGGCTATAAAAATATATGTAAACCTTTCTCTTCGAAAAAAATAAACAATCCCTGGCTATTGTTTGTTGCTATTGAAATGTGAATAAATCTCGAAGTACGTAGCTATGAATAAGTCTTCTGTCCTTATGTATTGGCACCAGCGGTAGTGGTTGACGGAATCCCACCGAAGGTTCCCTAACTCGGGTTGATAGTAGCATGAAATAACAGTTCTGCAACAACACCCTCATCACTCACAGTTATGGTGTTGTTTTCAGGAAAACAGGTTATTCGTTAGCATAGTTGATTATCGGAAAGTGAAAATTAGTTTTTAGATGGCAAAGTCGCTGTTAGTTTCTAGCAGATCCAGTCGAGCGGTAGCTTTTTGATGATCCACGTTCGGCGTGGAATAGATTGCAAAGGCAAATGTGTGGTAGTGATGTGACCTTCAGCCACCTCGTCGAGACTACAGGATCTGCCGCTGTTTGAGTTTGGTGTTGCAAAACAAAAGCTAACGGCAGAATCGGGAAAAAAACAGAAAGCATGTTTAGGGTTCTCTTGTTTTTCCATTTCTACATTGTTTTCGACTTTCTAAATTTTGTGTCTTTGAGAGAGACAACAGTAGTAGAATGTGTAGTGCAGGCTGTGGTGCCGGTGGGTTGGAGTCATGGCAAATGGACAAGGCTTTTTGCAGCTAGAAGATAATACTACACATTGGAATAATTGGCGGCACAAGCTAGCCTGTAGTTGCAAGTGACGACTGTTCTGGCTAGAGTTTCTTCAATCTGAGGCGGTTTCTGGGCTGGACCACTCGACGCGAATAATTTTTCCCGTATAATAGGCGATCAAGTTGGTGAATGACGGTGACTGTGGCTAAGTATATGTGTTTGCTTTACTACGGTGGAAAAATATTTAAATGGGAATTTCAAACGTTTTCGTGTCCGAGGACAAGGTATTCGTGAAGTCTGCGACATGCAAGCATGTAAGGGCTAATTTGTCGAAGTATTCGTTCCTAAGGCTTGTTTTCTAGGCCTCTGATGTCTTGAGTGACATTCTGCACAGACTCAAGATGAAAGTGATCTATTTTGCATTGCAAATAATCAGCCTTGATACTGATTTTCAGCAGTGGTCAGACAATACAGGTAACATTTGGTTGCAAGTCATTCATTCGCAGTGAACAAAGTTTCCTCTTTATTAGTCCTACTGCGAAGGTCAGTCTTCTGACTTTTAGTTCATTGTTGCTTGAAATTAGTAGAGTAAACGTTCCTAGATCACGCCAATTGCTGAAGTGTACTACTCACGACAGTTGTGCGTTTGCCGGAGTCGCACGTGAACGACATTTGGGTATCAAAATTTAACTTGTTTATTGACACCCAGCACACGGCATCTTCAGGTCAAATCACATTATCTTCATAAAGTTCGGGATTCCAGGCAACCGCCGATTTTCGTTGTTATCCCAGCAGGATGTTACGGTAGAAGTGATTGGAAGCAGGATTTAGTTAGCTTAGTTAGTAGATAAGTTCTGCCCATATAGGGTGTGGAGTGGATAAAGCTCCGTTTGAACTCAACACAAATATTCTCTTATTGCGGTAGACACAGTGGATGGTCACGCATCCTTATTGGGTTGAAGATATTTGAGAGCAAACTGTGCTTCCGTCTGCCGGTGAGTTGGAGAAATCAAGTCACCTCCAAAGCGTCCATCCACTTCTCGACAACCTCAAACGGAATGGAGAAACAGGAACCAACACATTGGTTCCTGCCTAGGAACTTGCTCATGGCTAATAGCATACTGAGGGAATGGGGGCCAAGCTTTTCGTTAATTTAGAAGCTATTCGAAGTGATCGTGCAGTAAGAGGTAGGGATTTGCTACTTCACTTGGAGGGAGTTCCAGGATGGCGCAAGCTATACAAGTTAAATGAAATATACGAAATAGGTGCTTGGCTAAGATGTCTGTTAGGTTGTCTAACACTAGAACTGGAATCTTACCTGGACTTATAGTAATACTTGTGCTAGGATTTAAAAGTTTAGGTCTGAAGGTTTGGCAGCGGAAGTTTATTGATAGAGAAAATCGTTGATGGTTGCTTTGCAAGTAGGCATAGTGCATTATCAGATACCATGGAGGGGTTCGCGGCTAAAGCTTGTATAGTTTCCAATGGAGTATTAGTTGTGATTTTGTTACTGGGGCATACCGATGCACGGGATATGTGACTTCGGCTTTGAGCACGTTGTTCGGAGACTTAGAGTTCCTTAAAACTCGTCCGGACTTGAAAGTACACTTACGCTGTCTCACACGCATTATTTTCTATCGACACGTAGGTCTTGCCTCTCGGTTCGGACGGTGATTGTATGCCTACTTTCCAGCGTTCCTATTTTGGTTCATAAACTTCCTAATTCTCGTCTGAGTTCAAATTTGGAGTCTTGTCTATTTTGAGCCTGAAATCAGGGAATAGAAGTACTGACTGTATGGTTTACTTTATTTTTAAAGCTCAGCGTCCAGACTGTCTGAATAAATGCATGGAAATGAAGATATCCCAGAAGGCCTACCGTAGAACGGGACTGGGCCCCTCACTTTCCAAGTATTGTGTGTTGTTGTTGAAAACAAAAGCGGTCTTCGGCCGCAAGTTGGCTAGAGCTTCTATCATTTAGCCTCAAAGTGACAATTTCTTCTGACCTCTGCGTCCCCTAGCCGTTCAACTCTATCTCGTTGTTCGATCCTTTTGTTTGTCTGCAGCTGAGTTCCTTGATTAAATTAGTGCGTCTTTGCTAACAGTCGTCAGATTTACCCGATTTTGATATGTCGACTAGTTGAGCTTATCGTAGATGACCTTGCTTTAGAGAACTCGCTTCCTGCATATTTCAACGCACTAATACTCCATATCTACTGAGTCGAATGGGTGCCATTTGATCCTCCTAGACTGATCTCAGGGTCATGTTTTGTGGCTGCGAAGTTACGCAAGGTTATCCCTGTAGACAGTCTTTGTTGTGTATGCCCAACAAGATAACTGTTATGATCCGTCCAGCTGATTGGCTACACAACGCTGCATCTTGTACACTCATCCACATTTCTTCGATGGAGCGGTCGGTTTTCAGGCGACCATGTCACATTCTGGTCATTCGGGCTCGATTTCGATGTATTCCAAGAGTATCTGTTTGCTAGTTTGAATACGTTGTTTTCGCAGTCTGTAGTTTATTGGGTTCAAGCGGTTCGAAAAAGCGGTTGGGTTGAACTGGTTAATGGCGGCTGCTGTGGTACTTAGATGTGTTTATTCTATTTCTGATCCAAGATGAAGGCCCGAAGTTCATGATACTTTTCTTCGGGAACATAATGATTCTTGTGCCATATTCTCACACATGCGATTCCGCTATTTAGCTGAGTATTGTTCCCTCATTTTTGTATGACCGATGATCAACATTTATCTTTATTGATAGTGCTGTTTATGGAGATGACAGAGATGGCAATCACCTGAGCTGCAAATGTCATTTAAAACAAGGTTTGGATAGGTCTAGGTTTTGGGCACTCATTAGTCTGATTTTCTAACTGAGCATCAGATTTAACAAGCATTTGGAAAACTCTAGTTTAAAAAGCAAAGGCACCCAAAATTTTATATCTATATACATGGTAGAATGGTCAAGTGTAGATCAAGCTGGGCCTGTGATATCCAATACCTTAGCAGTTTCAGACATTGATCATCATCTCAGCATTGTCATATTTAGTTGAATCGAAATCACGTACAGTCACATGTACGGAAATCCTGATCAGGCTATGAAATCTTATGATGATCATGCATATTTGATGCCGAACTTTTGAAATCAATAATTGGTTGTTGGTCAAACATTCACCCAAAACTTCCAAAAGAACTAGATATTTCAGCTGTAATTACTTCTTTCCATAAGTTGCTCAGGCTGTTGTACTAAGCCTGGAATCGACAGGTCCGAGAAAATTCCTCGCTCCGGAAATGTTTCTTTACATAATCAATAGGCACCTTCCAACAAGTGTAGGCGGGCCTCTCAATCGAGGATTCACGCCCTGGTGTCATCACCCCTATAGTTCTGCGAACCACAGCCTTCACATCATGTTTGATATCACCATACCACGACGGAGGCGGGGTAAACGTGTGATGTAACTTTTGGTGTTCTAAATATTGTCATTAGTACTGACGCTGACGAATTAACGCATGTAAAGTAGAAAACCATGAATCGCTAATCGAACAGCAGAATCAGTCTGGCAAAAGCGTAGGTTGTATCAACGAGGCATTCTCACCATACTTTACATCACAAAATATTTAGAGTTGGCGTATGCCGGTGCGTAACTGTCATTAGTAGTAGCGACGAAAGAGTTGTTTTTGACGAAAAGAGTTGTTAATGGAAGTCAGCATGTGATGTGGGAAGTGACGGGATTCCAAAAATCTTTATTTCTGTGCGCATCTGATTTAGCTGTCTGGTTGATGTCAACACATAGAACTCAAGAAGGGATTTGATAAATTTACAGCATACAGAAAGTTTGTGTGATAGCTCAAATGCTACCAGTGAAACTATGTTTGGATGGTGGGAGGAGAATAGTCCTCAACTAAAGCACTTGACGTGAAGACCTACGAACAAATCGGTGACGGGCATTCACCCTACCAGTGGCCTGATCAAAGGTTCATGGAACACTGACCACATAATTTCCGCTCTCACTCCGACAGAGGAATAGTGACTTTGTCTGACCCACAGGAATCGAATGTTCTAGTAGGTGACATTTCGCGGGAAGTACTCTTCTCCATTGAGAATGCTTTCATAAAAAAGCGATATGGTCATCAATGAAATTACTGGTCATTGAGAGAAATGTCTTTCACTATTGCAGTGATAAGTCACCCAGTAAAACGCATTTTGCTGGAAATAGATTTCATTTGCGTGGTGCGACTACACAACAGACAGATGAAGCATGTTCCATGGTGAAACCTTTTCATCTATGTTCAGTAATTTTTTACAGAGATTACACATTCAAGCACATATTTAACTATCTGCCATGTCGCAAATATGGTTCTGATGTCTGACATACGGGAGTACACATACTTTTCAACGGCCATTTTTTGCTGAACTATTCATGTGAGCTTCTTGGAAAAAGATTTCATTTGGTACTCACTTGGAACACCGTTTTGGCTGGTATTTCTTTAAAGAATTAAACTAAACAAAAACGCACCAATAATCAGAAGATGAGTTTAGGATGACCGGTTAGTAACTCACAAGAAAAACTTTAACGTGAGTTACTAGCAAGAACTAGTCACTACCCTAACACTCAGCTGGAAAATGAGTCATTCATCGACGGAGGTTTCAGCAACCTTACGAGTAGCATGTTAAGTCAATACAAAGTATTATGGTTTATTGAACGTCGTGCCAAATGATGCGCGAGGCACGACTTGGTGCAGCGCAGTTTCTTGAAAAAACACCTGATAAAATGACAGATTCAGCTTGCATTCATGTGAGCCTCCCGTGAAGTTAAAATTGGTATGGACATTTGTGCAGTTTTTGAAGAAAAATTAATTATTAAAATTCTCTATCACTGGCTTACCAGTAGGTTACATGGCAGTTTCCTGATGATTGTTCATCACGGATTCGTTCTGAACCGAAATTCAGGCAGAACATTGGTGTGTGACAATTATACACAGTGGATTGTGAATGACAGCGCTGCTCAAGAGTGAGATCTTGCTGGTGTAAACCAGCTTGGTTTTGCCTCCATCCGGGATACTCAAATTTAGTATTACTACACCAGCCTCACTAGTGTTCTAAACCGCTGCTGGACATATGGAATTCGTATTATGCCGGTCTTGTTTGAACGACGCTCTTCTTGCCCTTATGCAATCATTCCGGCGAGTCCACATCAAACAGCAGAGGTATGCTGGTGATGACCAATTGTGCCGGGAGGTGACGTTCAGACATATGAATGTGGGGCGAGCACGTTACCACTAACTTGCCAGCACACGCTATACATGAACAAGATGTCCAGCCTGAGTAGGTCGACGTCTTTAAGCCCGAGTGTTTGGTGCCTTCGGGACCTCAACTGACGACCCAGTAGCACTTCGGATCATGTTGGTACAGGTGGATTGAAATCCCAAAGGTCAGAATCAACTCTGGTTAACCTGCAGTCCGTGGTTGGTTCACGGTGATTCTCCATATTCAGTCGAACCTGTACTAAGTGGAGCAGCCACAGCATGTTCGTTTAACAGGTGTGAAGATTTATATGCACCACGATCAACTGGAAGAGCTTGAACTCCAATATGCATGTCCTCATTCACACAACCACTCAACCGTCTACTTTACTAACCATCGACATCATTATTATATCTAACTCGAAACCCTCGAATATGAGAACCAAAACAAACAGCATGAGTTTATTTGCAACATTTCTCTTGCTTTTACACCAGTTTTTTTCTCTTGCTTTTAACACCAGTTTTCACACTGTTTTCAATTCTTTAGACAACTGTACTCGGGAAATATTAATAGTTTAGAACGGGTTAGCGTTCTTCAGACAATTAGTGGTTCCATATACAGTGCTCAGTATCGTTTCTGTCAGCAATAGGCATGTACAAAAATTTTGGTATCCTGTATTACGTTTAAGAGGCTTGCTTTGCAGCAAGTCAATTGCAACCTGTGATGCTTGGTTAGTCAAAGGTGACTGATGAAAGAACTGAATTCACAGTAAGCCATCGATTGCTGATCTCAAGACAGATCCAGATATCCAGGTTCACCGAGGATTAAGAGCAATAGCTCTTATTAGCTGCCTTGGAGTTATTGACACATAAGGCAGGTCAGGCACTCTATACAAAGTAAACAAGGCGGACTGTAGTAGAGTTGATATGAAAAAATGTTTTTTTGATAATTAAACAGCAGCTGTAGTACCTTGTTTACTTAAGCGAATACAGGATTTACGAAGCAAGATTTTCACAGTGGTCAATGCATTACTTGTTCATACGGGCGTTTCGGATGGTATGAACTTGCCACAGCTTTTACTGAACACTGTGCAGATTACAGGCTGAGGTATGATGCGAAAACTTTAACTTGCCAATTTTCACAAAGTTTCATTTTTCTCAATAAAGACATTCAGTCTTTGACCTGCTCTATAGTTAAGTTTTCCGTAAGTTTACCTCATGTGAAAATACGGCAGATTATTGCGTGCACGAAGGATGCCAAATTCCGTCACGTTCACTAAGCACCAAGTTGAAAAATTAGCCCACTTTGAATAGACAACATTCCTTGTTTTCAGGAAATACACTAATTTGCAAATCTATTTGGTTTTCACGAGAGACGCAACTGAATCTCTCGTTTATGATATTCCACAACTGAAGAAGTTTTCGAAGAGTTTTCAGCAACCTTGTGAGTAGTTTCTTTTACGAAAACATTCCTCATTATTCATCGCAACGCGTCAAAATAAGCAGGATTTTGTATTTCCACATCAGTGTACATACAAAAACCGTATAATCGAAAAGTTGGTTTTGTTTGCATACATATCTTTCCAAATAGTTTTCCATCTGTATCATTGGACAAAATAATTCGTCGAGTACATATGGCAAAAGAGAACAAGCAAATGGTCGAAAAGTTGGTTTTGTTTGCATACATATTTTTCCAAATAGTTTCCCATCTGTATCATTGGACAAAATAGTTCGTCGAGTACGTATGGCAAAAGAGAACAAGCAAATGAAGAAAACATGGGAGAGAGAGATCAAATGGAACAGGACCTCCCTGGATGATTCACAAAAAAGCTTTTGAGGAGTTTTCATTAATCCTATAGATAATGTAGTCTCAGGAAGTAATCACAGGTTTCATCTGGGCGCCCTGGTGAGGCCAGTTTAATCTCCAACTTGCTAATCGTAGAAGAATTAGGAAAGAATTTACAGTCTGATGAAAAAACAACCTCTATCCACGGTTCCACAAGGTATGAAGCGCTTCAGTCTTGGATGGGCTACGGTGAATCTTCTGTTCTCCTTAATCTTACCGATGATAAATCTAGTTATTGGGAAAACATTGAACAACCGTTTCCTCAACTACTGCACATCGTTTCATCCGTTCTCAACGACGCAACGGGTTTCTTCATATACGTTAATTTCGTGTAGTAGAGCCTCCGAAATTTCAGGAACATGCAAAACCCTCAAATGCAACCAGAGAAAGCTTATTTATGTGGTAATTATTTTCTTATTTTATGGGCTCTCCAAAAACCTCTTACATTGTTGTACATAGATTCGATATCCTCTGGTCATTTCGATATCCTTGATTTCGTCTACAAAAGTGCTCCGTTGGAATGATTTCCCTGCTTGGGCTCCAGCCCTTATTCTAGCATAATTTCAGTTTAAATCTGTTTGTTTTGCCGTAGTTCATAATGGGTATCGGCGTGGCATCCTTTATTTGTATTTAATGAACTGCTGTTTAGCTGTACTCGACATTACAATTCATCGTCAGCTAACAGCTAACATCGTCGTGAAACCCGCTTTCGGTATCTATTATCCCAGCTGGTCAAACACATATTTGGTGCATGTCTATTTTACCTCAAAAACACTCAGTGGTATGATCAAATAAATTCGCTTAGTGGTCTTTCTCACTCTTTTAATCAGTTTGAGGAACTCGTCCGCTGCGGATAAAATGTGATTAACAAGCATTTTAAACCAAGGTTGACTGTATGATGTTTGTTACAGCTTTCGATCATGATGGACCTTGACAAACGCCACACAGACACATCAGTCCCGGCAACAAAACAAACAGCGCAGTGAATGTCAAGACAGCACTTATTTCGTACCGCTCCACGAGAAAAGTAAACATAATTGACAGTCATCTTCGTAGCATGACTGTTGTACCGAACGAATGGAAGATCCATGGTGCTTGTTTTGGTCGCTGATTTCCTCACTTCATTTTTTCATTCCATTTTGGTAACTCCAGCTTTGATAAATACTGTCACCATGACCCGAGTCTCGGTTGGCTGAAAGCATTGTTCGGCCCGTCGGACGCACCAAGTGGTCCAGGTAGGGCCGTGTCCTTTGTTAAGACAGTGGATGTCACACGCAACTCCGGAAACGCTCTGTCATATTATCCTATAAGTCAGATGTACAGACGGACATTTTAAACGAGAAATCAAGTTGGTTATCTCGTTTCAGCTAGATTTAGAGTTACATCGGTGGTTACGAATTTCTGAACTCCACTTGAAAATCGAGTGTCTCCTTCTCAGCCAATGTTACTAAGAAAAATGAATCAGCTTTACAGCAGGCCCTTCAGAACAGAAGCACCTATTGATTTAGTTGCGGATTGAACCGTATCGTGTGCTCTTTCTGCTTAAATATGGCTCACTATTTAAATTCTCTCAGAGCTTTCATACAGCCGTTATGACTGCTATAATTAGTGTATTTCAAACTTGCCAAATGTACATTTTGACGCGAGCTAAACAACAAACTTCGTACCACTCATGAACTGACAGGTTGTTGACAAGCGGAAAGTGGCGACCAACTATTGCGATACCGAGCGTCCGGTAACAGTCATACACTTCTTAGTCCAGTGAGTCAAATTACATTTCTGCCTTCAAATTTTCAACTAATCTGATGTGTATACCAAAAGACAATCATTTGCTGAAGCCTGAAGGCCTTGGGCTGGTGAACAGCTTCTAATGATATATGACCAACATATGGGTGCTTCATTCGAATGAAATTCAGCAAGTTAAAACATTGACATCTAAACGGAGATGTATTAAATTCGAGCGCCGATGGAATTAATTCTATTTAGGTATTTTACTTTTGATTTCCAAAAGCTTCAACTCATAGGGGTCGAAATTAAGTCAAGTTTACAGATTAAGGTACCGAAACTCATTGGAATTATATGAGATCTTAGATATCGGAAAAATAATCGTGCGTCGCGCGACTCCGGGCAATGACGTCCTCCAAAACGTCAACACCACAGTGATGAATGCTGGATTAGTTGCTGCTAGGAGCGTTACATGGTACTGGGATGCTGGTTCACTTAGTGACCTGTTAAATGACAATTTTTTTGTTTGGACCTAGCTGGCGTGTCCTGCACTGAACGAAAACAGAATTTGGGCTATGAAGAGATTTCATGATGCGCATTCGGTGGTTAACCAGGTTTTTGTTGATATGCTCGCTTATTTTGACAGTTAACTTGCAATCATTTTGTCCCTGCCCAACTGCGCATTGAAGATATCCCCTCGATTCATGGCGTAGAATTTGTATGCTAACTGACAAGCTCAGTGAACGGATCAGTGATAAGCCGACAAATCATCATTGGTTACCACCGAGCTACCTATATTCCGGCACATCTCTTGTACGAAGTGTCACACCGAGGGAAATATTTTAACATACCAAGCAATATTCCCCCTGAAATATGAGGTGGTGTTTGTGCAGCATATTCTTTTTAAGACTACCACAGCAGAAACGGGGTTAAGTTGAGACTCATTTGAGGATCCTGCTCTCATCTTCTTAAATTGAAGAACAACGTTGTCTCATTTCACTATGATTTATCACCTCCGGTGTGTGTTGACGAGGCTGTAATTAGCGTTGAGTTTGTTTCAGAAGGAAGAAGTCTTTAAACTCAACTTAATGACCCTGTACCAGGAGGGAGTCGTGAGAAGTCAATACAGAGCCTGATTAGTAAAAGTGCCGGGAAGTGTAAGGAGCATCCTAATTCCTACTGTGATGAAAACGAGTTGGAGCCTAGGTGCAAGTGAAGTGACCGCGGATGGAATGCGGTTGATCTGAGCTACTTGCGGTATGATGGACTTATCGGGCCACACTGCTGCTATACTATAATAGCTTATCCGCAAGGACTCATTGAACGTAGCCTTGTAGAAGGATGCCATTTGATGTCCATTGAAATATCCCACTTTTCCAATGGAAATGGGTCAGAGATTTTAGAAACGCCTCCATTACCAGAGTTCCACATCTTCAATGCTATCAAATCCGTTGTCTAGGAGGGCGACAACGTTGTAAGCACTGTTTCACAAAGCGAATGTTTTCCTTTTGGCTATGGTTAACCATAATATTGGAAGGTTTGTTTTAATTATACTGAGTAACTCACACTCAGTTCCAACATTGCCTAGTGAAGTTACCAGCTTCAATTTCATGCTACGACGTTCTTTTCCGGCGTGTGGAACGACAAATCGTACGAATTACCATGAGAAATGACCTCAGCAACGGCATTCCCTGTCTAAGTATTCGTATCTCAATGGTCACATTAAAGTCTATTGGTTTGGCTGGTAATCTTTAAGTAGCCTGGGCCCTCGGATGAACTTATCGTTGGAATCAAGATGCGGATGAACACAAGAGAGACATGAAACACTGTTTCCATGATATGAGTTTGCTAAAAGTTATTACTAGCAGTGCTGTTGAGGAAAACCGAAACCACAGAGCATCACACAGACCGCCACCTGAAGACGTATTCGCGGAATACTTGCACTTAAATCTCACTGGCAATCTAAGCTTAATAGTGCACCCAAATTAGCCCTACTTGACATTGTATTGAGTATTTCCGTTCTATGAAAGCGCACTGAAGGCAACCGTGCTTTTGGTCACTCAACTAAGTACAACCTATGGCCCATTATTCAATACGTTCTGCTGTCAAGACACACAGGGGCATCAATGTAATGTTGGTGTATTTCTTGAGCCACCTGCAATCTGGAGTCCCAATAGAATACAAAGTTAGGGGAGATTAGGGGACTGCACCCCCCTGGTGAGTTTCAAAGACTCCAAAACCTATAATGAGGAGTAGGGGAGATTCCAAGGCCTAATGTGCAGTTTACTACACTACGTAAATACATTACAATTGGTTTTTTGATGTTTCAAGAACACAAAATATCAAAGTGTGTCAGTGATTTGTTTGCTGAAAACTTTTCGACTTTTCTAAAGGCCAATCTGTTGTGCGCAATTCCTGACTTCCATCAACCTTAGGTTCCACTAGAATAGCATTTGGAAGCAATACGCAAAATATACTCACTTCCACAACATTTCTGTTTTGACCAGGGATCAAATGAATCCAGCTAAACCTGTCGTTACCGATCCCCATATCTTCCGGTTTCCCCGTTCAATAAAAACACCCAAACTTTACATCAACAAAACACAAATGTGCATTTGCGAGCAAAATGAATTGACTGGATGGGCGCGGTTTGTGAATTCTATAGAAGAATCAGGTGCATATGAAAGGTAGTCACAAGCCAGGGAAATTTTGACGAGTTAATTTTTGCAATACAATTTTTCGGATTGAATTTAACGTTTGCAAAGTTGTTACACCTTCGCAAAAGTCGACTGGATATGATGAGACAAATGGCTGCAATATTAATTACGGATAACTTCAGCTTGAGACTATCTCTAGCTTCAGACGTGCAAAGTTGTTACACCTTCGCAAAAGTCGATTGGATATGATGAGTCAAATGGCTGCAATAGTAATTACGGATAACTTCAGCTTGAGACTGTCTCTAGCTTCAGACGGGACGGTGGAAGTTGGAAGCAGATGATGCAACATTGCACTATTCTATGGGCTTCCAAAGAGTCACAGAAGTGAAGTCTCTCTCCGGCCAATTACTTTACTATCAAGAAATATGGCTTAAAATTGGTACAGATATCTGTAGAATGTTAAATCCTTTAATTTCTGGATGGCAGCACAGTATCGACAATTTCGACAATTACTCCATAATACGAAATGTCAAGTTAGTGAATTATGAAACCATGATGAAATTCTAAATCATCACTGAAGCTCACATCGATAAGACACAAATGGGCTAAAGAAACCTCAATAATGCCATTGAAAAAATAGTCTAACTAAAGGAGCACTTCGAAACCTTTGATATGTGGATGACGAACTAGCTCAACCTTGAGGGTCAAGTGTACCGACAAGTGAACGGGACGCCTGCTGGATAACCAATATTAAGAGCCGACCATCTCAATGCAGAAAGTTGGGCTTATCAAACTACCACGGACCAATCTAACGAAGACAACACACGGGCTACCATCAAAGCGAATTCACTGAGGGAAACAGATAAACTTATTATTGCCATTTTCGAAGACATCAAACTTACAAATAAAAGACAAACAGACAGCGAACTAGCGGCTTTAGGTATGGAAAACTTGTGCACAGAAGGAGAAGGCATCTGGTCCAAATAGTGAACTATCATAGCGGTCACAGGATGAGCGACAAAAATAATGGAATTAAAGGACTATTCAGGTGAAAAGAACGCTGTCGAACAGCAGAAATGAAGAGAAAAGAATATCAGCATTCTAGACCGAGGGGACAGTACGGGGGTATTTGGAAGCACGACGGAGCCTGTCAATCGACCTGTTGAACAGAATCCAGTCTGTTCTCTTGTTTGTCCAATAGAACAAAAACACAATATGTTAACGCCGACAGCCAAGCATCAGAACAAAGGATCAGCCGCGGGACTAAGATCACGAGTCTCAGTAGTCAATTTCGGGAGCAACTTGGACGTTGACCAATGAAGACCTGAAGGAACGACTGGATGAGATCTCCAACCGAAGCATCCAGTCATAAATAAAGAGCAACTCTCAGAAGCACGTGCATAAACTAACGCACGCCACCACTCAAGGCATTGTTTAGTTCGGGAACAACGCATGAATCACATTGGGCCGATCAGAGACAAGACGCCTGCAACAAAGTTTCAAAGATCTGTGAAAATTTAGACCACCAAATAGCTCACATTCCTCCGCAAGCAGCCTTTGAACCAGAACCAGGCAGCAACATTTAAGTAAAACAAGGACGCAGGCTAATGTGATCGATTCAACCCAGGGCACCATCATTCGCTAACACTTATACTATTTTTCTATGCATTCATATACTTACTGACGGAAAGCCAAAAATAAGTGGAGTGTAAAATTTTGTGGGTGTCGCAACTGACAGACCGTTCAGTCGGGCGCTTAAATGAAATAATATGTCAGAAAAACGGATTGTTTCCCTGATACCACGAACTACCAGGCCTCACGTCCCTAAAGGCTTTTCCCGAGCGTTCTCGAGACGCCTGACGTTACAAAGACCGGGTATTTGGTAAAATATTACAATTGGTCTGCAAATCAAGATCACATGTGACCTTCAAAACACGTTCAAACAGTTTGCCAAACAATCTACTGGGGTGTTTATTTGGGCTGACTGCGAGAGAGAAAGTATGACTATCAGGTAGATGGTGTGTGTGCCATAGAAGAGTGAGAAAACCCCCTACAATGTACTCTACCCTTCTACCGTTTTGCACGAATCAGTCAGAGCCTGCGCTCTTTTTCATTGGATACGGCTTACACATGAGCAAACGCAGTGAGAGTCAATTGATAGAAGATATAAAACTCGAGGAACCCTGTAGGTGAGTTACACTGTAGGTCAGCTTGCTGCCAAAAATGGGGGTTTTGGGAAAGATCTTATCAATAATCGCCTTGGCGGTTGGAGTTTTTAGTTCAATCGGAGTCATTGGGACTTGGGGTAGCAGTATAGAAGGTGAGTACCAAGGAGTATATTTTGAAGTATGCTCAACTAGTGGCTCTTGATTTCATATTGTATCATGCCTTGATTTACAGATGTAACAAGTTCCAGTGACAGGGCGTCTGTGGCCTGCGCCTTTATCGCAATGTTCATTTTCGCCGGGACACTTATCTTCGTTTTCGTGACGCTTTGCTGTAGCTGTGAAAAATGCCTTGGAGTAGTTGTCCTCGTCGCTGGAGGAGCAGCACGTAAGCAATTCTTAAAACATCAATATTATTTCCTCGTCATTTATTTTTTTACTTGATGCTGCAACTAATGATAGCGTCTCCAACCTCCCCTGCCTCTCAAACTAGCATCATCAAACTATCAATGCGCGCGTAGATGCTAAATGATTGCGAAAATTTGTGGTTAAGTGCACACAGCAATGCACTCTAGATTATTGGGAATCACCTTTACACCCAACTTAATTTTGGGTAGCATTGGGGATATGATATGCTTGACGCGTGCCTAACTATTCAGAGTTTAAAATTATTTATTTCGTGTTGCAGAACAGTGACTAGAGTCTCCGTTAAATGTGCCTTTCAAAAATTCATATATCTTTATATCAGAGTAAGAGGGGCGAGATTTTAGAACACAAGCCATAGGAATGGAGATCAGACAGATCGAAACCAAACCGGACGGACAAAGATTGCTGTTCACTATGTGTTTCACCGATTCATCAGGTCAAGAATTAGAGCGTGAACAAGGCATCAAGCTTTCCGAGAGCGATAGGAAAGATCTGTGGTTTAGTTCCCATCAGAATACGGGCGTAATCAAATCGAAGACTAGTGCATCCTCCAATCAGCTGAAATTAATGAATATAAAGAGAGTCCCGCCTTAGAAGGCACGAGAGACTAAAATTTTAGAGGTGATGATCAGCATTTAGAAAAAGACAAATAAAAAAATGTTCCGTTGGATTAGTAGCTTACTAGAAAAAAAGCAATGTTTTCGGCGGAACAAGTGACCACGCTGAGTTTGGCGACTTGAGCAGCAGTTTTCGCAGTACAAGAGAATCAATAGTGGGTGGGCTAAAAGCAGTATGTTCGTAATAACGATACTGGAAACTTCACTTCCCCCAAAGTTTTATTACGGATTTGAGGTGACGACGTATTTCATGTGTGCATGAGAGTACATGATGCATATAGAAATCCCCTCGGTGGTTGTTCTGTTTTTACGTTCTTAGACGACGCCGGCTGAAATCACGAAGTCATGTCGAAAACTGAATAAAGACCTCATGGTGCAGTGGTAAAAATGTCCATAGACAGTGTAGTTAACGATTTTACCGCAGCGCCCCTGCTTCAAAAGATCAGCACAGCTTGGGTGAACCCGGTAAAATTCAGAAGACTACGAGTTGGAATAATACTGATATGATAATAGCGGGTCATTAAATCGAAGCAGCTGCTGTGTATAAGATTTTCTGGCAATCTGCGTGTATCTAGAGTGGTAGATGAAGGAAATGCCCGCGTGTATAAAACAATTTGGATGACAATCCGCGCTGTAAGTGAAACCAATGTGTCTTGAACTGCTAAGGGGCAGAACTCAAGCCCCAATAAACTTCTCACTAATCACACTACCAACAATCTGCGAGCAGTTTAGAGGAAGAATAGAACTCAACCGATGAGTGAAATTTCGAGGAATCAGTAAAAACCTGTGAAAATGTGAGGATCCAGTGATTGAAAGGTAAGTGGTCCGATACTCTCTCTAGAACATGAGTTTGTCACATAGCCTCTCATGGTCGGACAGTTGAGCGTCAACCTGCTAGCCGGGAGGTTCCGGGTAGGAAACTATTTGCTGGAGTTTCCTGAGAAGTGCACAGCTGATTCCCAGTTCCTCTGAAAAAACTGTACAGTGCTCCACAGATTTTCAGCAGAGACTGGCTTCACATAGGAGACAAATCTTCATTTGGATCCCCTAGTCTTCCAACACTGCTATCCATTTGGATTGAGTCGGATGTGGTATGACGTAAAAGTGCACGGTGTCCATGGAATATTGAATCAGGGATTCTGATACGCCGAAGTCAGTTCAGGCCAAACTCACCGTAGCTCTGACAGACTCACATTATTTGTCTAGCCCAACTAAATCCTCTACACCATTTTCTGAGAAACGGCGCACGTTCAATGAGAAATTTTGGCCTACTGGTCTCTCTCATATGCTTTCAAAGCGCCATTCAGATGATAATGGATAATCTTTTGTTGGAAGCGGTGGGCACTGCTGATGAGTCATGCGAGTAATATGTTTCCTGGTAACTTACTTTTCGTCTGTTGGAAAGTAGGACTTATTACGGAATCTGTGGATTTGCTTTGTAGCTCCCGTTTACATTTGAATGCTAATCAATAAATATCCGGGAAGTTCAGGAAGATGCGTTCAACAAGAAAACGGATATTCAGTTTTTATGAACAAAATGCATATGAGGGTCTTGCTTCCCTTCCAATAATCTGTTAATTTGGTGTTTTCTAGTAACTTCACAGCGAAGAGCTTCCTTTCATTAGGTGGCGTGACCAAGATAGGAACGAATATTCCATGGCCACAACCCATGAGAAGTCAGTTGATGAATTATGTTGTGTCCTGTAAGCAGTACCAACTGATGGGAGGAGATACGACGAAGGCAACCCGTCCCATGGAACGAATTGTTGTCTCAGAAATCGGCGAATTATGGTCCACTGACATCATGGACGTCTTTACGATGACGACCAGCGGAAATCAATATATCGTGATAATAGTACGCTCATATTATGACAACTGCGTTGGGCAGCTGTTTACTAGATGGCAATGGAACCTTATGACATGTAACCATAGTCTCTACTAAGAAGAGGTTTGACCGACTGGTAGCGCAGCTCAATGTAACTCCGGCGGAACTCCGAATAGTATGACCTTTGCGGATGACAAACTTGTGGTTACCCATCAAGATGTCCTGTTCTCGAATTTCTTCTAGGCTATACAAATGCTATTTGAAAGTTCTGTCGGCCATGTGACTAATTTAGCGTGTCTGGTTGTCCAAGTGTTAATATCCATTTTCTCAGCGGACTGCAGATAAATTATGCGTAAAATCACCACATGATATACTAGCCGAGAGTCAAACGTAACCGTGAAACATTGTCACAAAACGATATTTCTTCTTAATATTTCAGTATTCTTTACCATCATTTCTTATATCGCGTTCTACGATTGGTCGAATCGTCCTTCTCTGAGATTATCGGTTTCAACTAAAGTACCACGACCTGGTGAATGGCTGTTCGGAAGCATGTTCGCAAGCGTGGCTGTTCTCCTGACCGGATGCACGCTAACCTGCACGTAAGAGGAGATCAATCGAATAAATCCCTAGCTCAGCGTTCTGTGATGATTTTCCGAATAATTCTAACCAAACGCGCCATTTTCATATTTTTTCAATAATGAGAATATGCATGTAAACTGTCAATTTTATCCCCTGTATACTGCGGATGAAAAATATACCGCTGGATTTGTCTGAGACACGGTATTTTAGATTTTCTCATTTGACATGTAGTTTTTAGCAGCAGAATCGCGTACTTTTTCCCCACTGAGAGTTCACTCAGATAAATCCTCAGGTAAATCCTCACCAGTGAAAACACTTGAGATGTTATTTCACTTGTTTACATCACGTGAAATAACGACGCATTTGTTTGATTTGCGGCTACTTCACCATCTCACAGGGTGGCTTGAATGCCAAACCAGAATAAATGCTTCTTTCCATACTGTATTGCAGGCACGGCATGCCGTTTTTCGCTACGGCATTTTCCCCAGGAAACGCACATTGTTGTATCTACTTTGTCGCAATTTGGCCTCAGAAAAGCCGAGATATTTAAGATCGTGGACGATCTCACCTACATATAAACTCGCCCTAAAAGCTGAAAAGAGCTGAATGGCTGTTGCACACTTGGTAGGAATGATCAGCAGTAGACATCTTATAGAGTAAACCAGTAACATTCCACTTAATGGCTAAAAAATGAAGCGTTCGCCTATCAGTAGCCGATCAGTACCGTGACTGACTCTCACTTAAATACCATACACAGCCACATTCGAGTACATCCGAATTAAGAGCACCTTATTTATATGTCTATTTTATTATACCAGACACGCAACGGACATTGAATACACAGAAAAAGAGGGGGCTAACAGTATTGTGAGTGATTTCAAAAAGGGAAAACGATCGATATCGTATGAACATGAGTGAGAAACCGATGAAGTTACGGACATTGTTTTTTAATTATACTGTAATGAAATCAATAGAAAATGATATTGAAAAGGGACAAAATGAGAGAAAAAAATAAAATCAACTTTACGTCGTCTGGGGAGCTTAAGTTACTGCCCATACGGCCAAATAATCTAAGTTTAATTCTCCAAAATCCTAGATTTTGCGTACACAGCGCTCCCAGTTATCGTTGCCGTACCTCAAACGACATAGCTAAACATTCATACAAACTGCAGTCCTGGCGTCTATGCAAAAGTAAGGACTGTCCTGAACACTTATTCCAAGAAAACTAAACCTTTCTGTGATATTGCAGTTCATGTGTTTATTTCACTACATCTCTGTATAATGTGCTGCCAAGATAGGGAAAATCGTATAATAACCTATATAACAAGTCTTTACTAGAATAAGTAATATTCTGTGTCAAACCCCACGCTTTAAATGACACAGGGCAAAAGGCCTAGAAGCCAAAGCAAGACAGTCGTAATTGTGCTGCCGAACGTAGTGCGCACCAGTCTTCAAACAACAGGATACAGACATTGGACTCTCGCGGCAGTGTTCCGGCTAAGAGACGCCGCTTATAATTACTTTTGGGCAGATCGTTGCTAAATAGAGAGTGAAGGGAACTGGGGCAAGAAAACGTACAAGCTTCACTGCAATTTCGACTAAGAAGTTGTCAAAGATATTTGCGCACATCTTCATCAGAGCTTTCCTCTTAGTGCGAACGGCTTCGTCGGGGTTGAACACTTCATCTGGGTAGCCAGGATTTCGCAGGACGATCCACAGTCCTCCCGGGTTTTTGTGAGTCAAACGTTTTGGCGGCATTCACAAACAGTCCATACGCTGGTAGACTCAGTTTGAGGCATTTTTCTTCAGGCCATTTTGCGTTCTTAATTAAGTCAGCTTTATTTCGACCGCATCGAATTCCACACTTCTCTTCAAACACGTTTCCCTCCGAATACCTGACTTAGCAGTCTACCGTCTATAACATTGCTTGGTATGCACGGGAGGCCATTTTCGTGGTGATTCCCCGACTTCTGTTGGACTCCTTTCCCTTTTTACAACAGAATTATCATGGTGTCCATGAAATCTGTAGACACATCTTCTAGCTCTTCAGTTTTGTACGGCAGATGGAAAGTTTGTTATGCATTGTCGGTCCTCCCAACGTGAGCAGTTCGATCAAATAGTTGTTCATTCCCACTGCTCTGCCCTTCTGCAGTTGGTTTAACGCCATAAGCAGTTCTGTGGCTGTAGGCATGTCAGTCAAGTAGTTTTTCACTGTATATTTGGGCAAGTGGGCTATGTGGATCAAATAACTGTGCAGGTCGGGCGGTTGCAATGCCGCCAGAATTCCGCCGGACTTCCTAAATTTACATCAGTTTGAAGTCATTGGATCGAAAGTATTGGACTTACAAACAGTAAGATCCCGCTATCACGGAAAAGGATTTTTGGACAACGGAGACCAGCACACGACTGATGTCCTTCACTCAGCTTGGTCCAATATGCATTTTCTTTTTTTCGGGGGGTGTTTCAAAGACAGTACCATGGCTTCTGAGTTGCTTCCGGGCTTTGTTTTGATGAATCAGGGTGGCTATCAGTGAGTAACACTCACCACATTGTTTTAGTCCAACTGTATTTGGTTCGACTGGCCAACAGGTGTATATGCGACTTCGTTCACTGCAAGCCATTTTATTTCCAATTTGAATGAGTTTCCCTCTGGCCCACTTCGTGGCAGTATTCTAAGTGTGACACGTACCTTAGCATGCAGCAGGGAGTTATCTATATTGAATTCAGCTCCATGCATCACTTCGTGGTCACTATAGTATGATCTATTTGCCGCGTAATGATGTAGCGAATACAATTCCTAGATAGGTCCATTACCATTTTCGTTCACTGTGCTGATTCCAAATATACCAAGAATATTTCTTCAGGTCGCCCAGTCGTTTCCTACCAGAGCATTGAAATCACCCACAAAAGGGAGTGACTTGATGGCGTGCACCTGACCAAGTCTGACGGTTTATCGTGGAGTTCGGTCTTTTTCCCAGACGAAGGTGACTCTTGGGGCATAGGCGCTGAAAACTGCGACCAAACGTTACCCCGACATCCGAGATTGCATTGTAATCGTTCTCCAGTTGATCTGGTTGGGTGCGATCATTAAGGTGGCCGGCGACTGAAAACCTGACACAGTGTTCGGATTGGCTTTTTAAGGGTTTTACTGCAGTATAGCCACAATCAGTCGTTTGAAACGTTTCTTCATAAGACAACCGGTTTTCAGCGAGTGCAGCTGGACCCGTCCCTTGGAGTCATAGTTTGATTACCTCAACAATAGTTTGTTCTTCAGGTGTCTTCCGTGTTATTATCAAGAAGAATCGTATTCCAGATAGTTTCCTTTATATTACGGCTTGAGTCATGTACTGCGAGATGGAGCTGCTTGACTGTTGAGCGCGGAATTATGGGCATATTTCAGGTACCCTGTTCCAAATCTTTACTTGGAGGTTTGGAGGGCCAAACAGAGACAGGTAAATATCTGACTTATACAAAAGGTGAAAGCAATCGGTGCATTCTAAGCGACGCAGGGCGATTCTGGATAATGTGGTGACCATCACTGTCAACAGTTGGGCAATCGGTGTGTGTGGTTTTTAAGGCTGACCTTTACCACCGTACTTCCTCGAGATGTGGCAGCATCGCTGATTCCATTGGTATGGAGCGGCTAGTCGTCAGGGGAGAACAACCTACTGTTGTCACGATCCCGTTCGGTCGTACGGGACAAATTTACAACCAGCTTAATGCGATTCCTCGTTGTAAGACGACTCGCTGCTTTTCGTGGGACTATCCACCAATGGATTTTATGACATGGCTGAACGTGAAGGAACTGCGTTCCAGTCACTGTGGTCCGCAGTATCATTAGAGAAGTGAAGCCCAACCACCGGGACAAAGCGCCAGATTTGGACAAGCAGCTTGTGTACTTATATAACCATGTAAACGTTAGGAAATTCCTAAGACAGAATATAAATGCTTTGTACCATTTTGTTTCTCTCTATTCTTTTATTAGAACTCTGAATTTCATTGCGGTTACACACTAAGCACAGAAACTTACCAGGGTTTGAAAAAACACGGAAATTTGTAGTTGGTAGACCAAGCAGTCTACAACATTGCGGTTGTTTACTCTCTGAATGGCTTTGATCTGTAAATGAGGTGTATGCTGGCGGTTGGTGTATTACTCTGTGGAGATATTTCTTGTGCGCACAAGAGCGAAAGCTCATGGATAGTGTGTGATTATGACTAGAGAATGGGTCTATGCGAACTAATATGAACTGCTCAAGGGAATAGACGCTGATTGCCTTGTCTGGATGTTAAGAGAAATGTGGAGTAATTTAGCGAATTACCCTCTAGATTAGCTCACTTATATTTTCCTTACACTGTAACTTTCAGTGGATCTGTTTCCTGTTTGTTTCGAACCACCTTTGTGCTGACAAATCGCTGAAGTATTCGCTAACCGGTACTGAGCATGAGAAGAATAGCAACGAGTATTATGGAACTGGTTGTTTTCTGCAAAACCACACGTGCGACTATTCATACTTTCTAGAGCTGAATACCATGATTAGGCCAAACCAAACGATGAATCGGTATATTTACACCGGCAAAAAAAGATGGCCTTCGCTGCGGAGCTATTTATCAGAAAACACCTACTGAACATTTACAGACTATAGGATAGAGAAGCAAAACTCTCATACGCATCTTCTTTATAGAAAGTGAATATCCGTCTTCTCGAACGCGTGTTTCTGAACTTTCCTGGATATTCTTCGGCTATCACTCAAACTTTTTAATAGACCCGAAGCGGAGTTACGAGAAAACATTACTCGTATGCCACAACCATACTACCCAGAGTTACACCGGTATCAAGTAATCTGAATTCATTATTTTAAAACATTATCCTGTAAACCAAAATCTATCTTCAGAATTACAGTTCTTGATCAGTAGCGTGGGACACTGATCGTCATCCAAGCCTTTGGTGATCTCATCTACCCATTTGGAGATTCACTGCTGACGTTTACAGTCACCAACAGATATCAAGAATATAACATTACTTTTCATTAAACTTTCCCGAAAGTTACAAGTCCATGAAATGGGAAATTCAAAGGAGGTAAGTCTAAGTATGTAGTTCCAGCTCACAGTGCTACACCTTTTCTCTGGCAGACTATTGGAAGTAGATTAAGAAAGGAGGAAACCTACGCAGTCGGTTTTCGTCCATAATTTTATATAGGTTTCAACTGAATGAATTTAGGTTTGACGTTTCACTGATGATCGGAATCGTGTGACTGGCATTCATTGACCACAGGCAGGACATCCGTAATAATAACAAATTTTCAGTGGCTGCGCCATTACCCACCATCGAGTAAGAGTGCTTTGTGTTCTTTGGAGGAATAGTATAGTAACTGCATTTTGGGGATCAGAACTATATACCTCAGTACGTCCATTTTCGATATCTGGAGAGAAGTACCTGAAAATACTGTGCTCATCGGTGATCACGCAAAAGCGAACAGTGAGAAGTTATAAAGCTTGAATTTTCACCTGTCACAAATGTGTATGAAGGGTGAACCCCTTATGTTCTGAAAAGCCGAGAAGAATTGCACAGGTTTTCAAACCTTACAGGGGATCATCACCAGTGCCCATCATTCCCATAAGTTCGAGTTATTCACACCAGTGATCAGTAGCTTGTGATGAAATAGTTAATGTCCTTATCTACTAACCAGGGGGTGGAGGGTTGGAGATGCACACTGCTGATGATTTCCTTTGAGGACGAGACATCCGTGCGGTGTATCTCGGCTTTCCAGCATAGATTGGCTTAAGTTGCAGGGTGAAATCTCAATTGAAAAGTATCAAATCTCTCACTGCTAGCAATGAGTGTGTGGTCAGCATGAGTTATATGTAGAAACCCTTGTCAAGGGGAGAGGTGAATTGAATACCCTCGTGTCTACTTGGTGGAAGATGAAAAGATGATGATAGTGCCAGAATTCTGAGTTATGCACAAATTTTTAAAATCCCGAACCGATTAAAATTGGGAATCCTTCCGTTGTTTTCAACCTTCCACGGTACGGGCCTTATCGTCGGTCGTAGTAATCACTTAATCGACGCGTTCAAGAAAGTGACTGAGTTGCAGTACGAGGTTTCAAACGTGAACACGTCCGACAGTTTAAACATGACAATGCAGCACCCCTCGTAGATGACGGCAGGCCGCCTGCTCCATACGTTGAAATTCAAGCACAACCAGGAATAATCACGCGTGATGAGCAAAACCCCCGGTTTGGTGCAGAATAAACGAAAAAAGCTGCTTATTATTCGAAAATATGTAGTTTGGGTAGGCCTCATACTATTTTTAAGTGTTTACAACAAATCATTGTTCCGTTAATCAAATTGTCTGTTATCTTATAAAGCCGTTTTTTCTTTTATAATTTGTGCTGTGTAAAATAACTAACAATAAACGGTCTACATTTAGGTGAGTCGAAATCAAAGCCGCTACACTGGTTATAAAGGAAACTACTTACAAGGATGCTAAAAACTCTTCGACAGCCCACGACCGATTTCGTTCTTCCTGGGTCTCATCAGGTAGTCGCGTTCCCTGAGTTTCCATCAACCTTATGTTCTACTTGAACCCAAATCGGACCGTTTTCGAGAAATACGCTCATTTGCAAATCAGTTCGGTTGGTCCATAAGAAAGGAAAGAATATTTAATAAGCAGCCTTAAAATAGTCCGTTTAGGACCCTATGGAAATCCTATTATGAAAACTCAAGCAACTAATTTTCGTCAGTATTCTAGGTCATCACTAATATATGAATGTGAGCCACGTAGTTGGAGAAAAGACATGTATATGTATTAGAGCCTAGAACGTGTAAAAGATTTATTCTGCTCTAGACAAAAAACAGAAAATTTGGACGATGTTGTGATCCAATTAGGGCAAGTAAGAACTTCTTTATTTAGTAATGGCTTCTAGGGTGACGATTTCCAGAAACAAAATGTGTTTTATTAGGAGTGGACTATCCGCCTTCTTTCTGCCTTCCGCTATTTTAGCCAGTATTTCCTGTAACCTGCTGCTAGGATACAATAATTGTTACATTACTGGCAATCCATGGAAAAGTGTGTCACATTCAAAGAAGGGGGTGGACAGGCCTTGGAGCAGGCCTTTTCACAATTGGCTTTGTGACACTGTTCAGACGACAATATCTTGGATATATAAAGGAATGGAACAAGTACAATTCAAATCCCAAAAAATATGTTCATGTAAGCTCATACTTTGGAGATGTGTTTTTATGCATGCTTATTGTTGTGCTATGAATATCGGCCCACTGGGGATAAAGGAGCGATGTCTGATCACCCTTAAGCGGATCCGCCGAAAAGCGTCTATCCAGAGATTTGTAGTGTGTGGATAACTCGCCACCTGCCACAACTTTTGTCTGTACCCTGTAAGGTTAGAGAGCTTACGATTCGGTATGAATGAGCAGAATAAATGACATAATATTGTAAGGAAACAAAGGACGAATCACATCAGGGTGATTGAAAAAAGACGGATTAACCTAAAGAGGTTAGAGTAAAGAGTAAGTGTCTATGTGAACGGTCAAACTATGAAGTGACCTGAACGTACTTGAGGTTAGAACATAAAATGAATGTTTCAGAAGATGTGTCAAATTAACCTTTCGACGAACGACCTTCGTTCCACTATCACTGTGTACCAAAAAGGAAATTTAGTAGCGGTGTGTGCCTATTCCATTTCCAAAATGAGATTTTTTAATGAGAAAGCTGATATCCTCTAAAATACGCTCGCGATGGAGCTGCGAAGTCGGTAGGCGTCCCTGTAACCACACCTGATCGCTCACAGGTGGTGAACTTTCGCGCGGTGTTTCGTGAGTTTTATCCTTTTGACAAGTCTAACCAGCATGCAGCCATCGTGCAAGTCTCGAAAGAGCAAAGTAATTTTGGAATGAATGTAATTTCGAGGACAGCATAGTTTCAAGAGGGCAACCTCTCTAATACACATGTCCGCAGACGAAAGTGTGTCCATCCACCACCTCAATTGGACGTCTACGCAACCACACATCTTGGTCTCCGAAGCCTTGAAGATTTCATGTGGACTTATTAACACGCTTCCCAGAGCGAGCTAAATTTATTGCGGATCTTTATCGCTTTATGCCAATCCAAATTCTATTAACTTATTTTGGTTAGATGATTTCGGTGAGTATGCTTTTTGATTTGTATGAAGGTTACAGATGCAAACATCATGGCCCGTAACGGGCAAGGTAAAAAAAAATGAAGCTGAATCTTGAGTGGAGGTCTTGTCCTTTGGGTGAAGCCAAACTACGTTAAAGTCCGAAAAGAACGGTTTTATCCTAATTAGGAGTAACTAGCTATGCACAACTCGCGAATCTTAAAGGAGTTTTAACTCCGCGCACTCGCGGCCAATAAGCCAAACAAGAGAAGACAACCAACATTGTGATTAACCCGCACTTAGACAGGATATAGACCCGCTCACTCTGTAATAATAGAATCCGTATCACACGGTCACGTGTTGACTGACTCCTTGGTTGACCACCTCTTGAATGAAATTTTCACTGGCATTGTGGAATTATTCTCCTCTTAGGTACTCATAGAATGTCGGTAGTGCAAACATACCGAGGAATTTTCAATGCTAAACCTAATCTTCCGGTGAACGACTTAGGCTGGCGTTGTAATGAGGGTTAAGGGTTGAGTTTCGGAAGGTATTCTTTTGAAAAACATATCAGGTATAGGGTAATAAAACTTGAATAAAGTTTAAAAACCATCTCTGAAGTTTATGGGAAGGCACCTCCGACGATTTTCGGTAAAAGCACGGACTGAGAATGAAAAAGAGAATTTAGAACTGGATTGTAACCTAAATTTAGTGACAGGTAATCAGCCTAGCAGGACTAAGTCTTACTCAGGAGTAATGCGCCTCAGTAGTTGTGTTTTTAACCCTGGTAGTTTATCATAAAAGTTAACCAAAAAACTGTTCATCTGTCGGCCGGAATCGAGAAACGATCAATTTTGTAAGGATAAAGTTGTATTTCTTCTCAAGTGCTACTGAAAAATAAGGATATCCGCTAGACGACGTGAGCGTGCTGAAGGCTTAAAAATCTGATAAAGAAGCCTGGATTGAATTGATACTATGCAGTCATTTTATATTAGTGAAAATTTAACCCTTTCTACTCTCACTGTAGTGTTAAGGCAGCATGTAAGCATCTAATAGTTGTTTGCTTGCACCTAAGCTCATTAATATGTGAAGAGAAGTTCCTCAGTGAATAACCTACCGATCCCAAGGAATACTGTCTTCCTTCTGAAATCTCTGGTTAAAAAACGAGTTCGTAAGAACGAAACACTGAGTTTTCTATTCTTATTGTGCTCGTCGCGCAAAGTGGCGGTATGTGGCGGTTGGCTGCCCCATGATCATGTAGGAAAGTGAAATGACGGCCAAGCGACGGACCAAAAGAAAGGAAACTTACAAAAACTGGAGTTTCTCTAAAGAAAGCTTGCGTGTCTTGTGCTGTATTGATGCAGGGGACTGCAGTGAGTTTGAAATAACCCAGTGGTTATGGTAATATATTAGTGACCAGAATGTTCTTCGATCGGACCAAAAAATTCAGGTTCACAACTGCTCTTGTCTAAGTTTGGGGATCAGGCAATGTTTCATCTTACGTGAGTTCTTCGGGTTGCCAGTTACCAGTCCAGATACCGTGATCTGAGGCACTTGTTAAAACCTTCAAGTCACGCAAAGCAGTTTGGGCTAAAGTCGGCTGTATGCGCAATCGCAATCACCCAGGTAGATCCTCTGCACACCTGGTAGGCGCGATAGAGGTGGGGGATTACAATTTGTGGTAATAAAGTAGGGAATAAAAGAATAAGAGGGTTCGTAAACCCCCGTCGTTTAAGAATCACTTTGGGCTCAAGGGTAGACTAGAAGGAAACTCAGCTGGAAAATAAGGATATACGTTAGGCAACGTGAGCTTGCTATTCCACAAAGCGGGAAGTCTTGTAAACAACCTCGGATTCAGTTGACATGTTGAGGCCGTTTAATATCGATGAAAAAAAGGCGGGCCGACCCCAGAGCGGTTAGTATAAAGTGCAAGTATTTCTGTGAACGGTCAGACTCTCTGCGTGTCCCCTCCCCTAGGACGTATGCTGTAGTATGTCTAATGGCGTATCAACTAAAACAGCAGGTCTTTTGCAGCTTATTAATTTGCGGAAACCCTACACGAATGATTCTGCTGGATTCAGTTGTTCTTCTATTAAAACCAGATTAGTTTGTAAGTAAGTATAGAAAATTCATGATTTGACTGTCGGACTGGATACCGCAGGTTTGCAAGTTTCTACTCAGAATTTATTGCATACTTCACCAAATTTTCTTGTAGAATATGGACCAGTTATTCTTTATGGTGATATAGGTGACTAAGAATTTTATTGAGTCTTACTTGACGTCATGCAAATTTCCGCATTCATTTGCGTGCTACGTTTGCTTAGCCTGTCCCGACTCGTTTTGTCATGATTTCCGTGTGATTGCACCACCGATCAGAATCAGCATACTGGCCTTTGAGGCGACTACCCCAACCCACCCAGCATTCCAGCCACTCATGTTTGGTGCACGCATCTCAACACAGAACTGTGCAGGTCAATTACTGACTTGCGCAATTGCTGACTTTACGAACGTGAACAGTTGGGGTTTGTTGTATGACTTTGCTCACCATTGCGTACATCGTGCTGTGTAATGTTGAACTCAATTATCCGTTTTGCTATTCGGGATCCTCGAACCTAGGAGTAACTCAAGGTTCTGTATCGAGAACCTAAACTGAACCAATTTTGCACTTTGTTGCGTATAGCATGAGAAGTAATCTCAGCTGGTAATGTCATCCTGATATTTTCGGCTTTCTCATCCTTTATTATCCAACGTTTATCGCGATATTTTTTGGGCTTCAAATTAACCAAGGCTACAAAACCTTTTATGAAGTATCATACTGTGTATCATGAGTGTGAAATTTTCCTTAAAGCTGTAGACTGCTTTAGAAGTCACTGTCCGGTGTTACTTCCTAAAGCGCATGTTTGCTTGAGTCCATTGCAATCCGCATCTTCTCTTTTTTGTAATCTGGTTTGATTCATGCAGATGCTGATCCTACATGCTATGTTGGCTTCGGTTTTTTAAACGCACAGCACTTGGTCTATTGGCATTTGTTTTCGCGAAGGGGAGGAGAGGAGTGAAATGATGTTCGGGCACAAACTGAAGACAGTCAGCGAAGTGGTTCCAAGAGATATGGCACTCTTGCATATGTGATTGTTAAAGGTGCCTATTCTGTATCGTTTCGGGCTTGCGGACAAAAGGTGTCCAGTTGTGTAGACAAATTTTACTCCCAACGGACAGTCGTGGACGGCAAACATCACTGTCCGTCCCGAGGTCTTCCAAAATAAATCACTCACATTACGCAGTTTTCCCCACCTTACTCTGCAAAGAGGGAGACGCATGTGCCCGACAAGTTGTTAATCTCAGTATGTTACCACTGGAACTTGATATGGTGTGCGCTTTGTGAACAATACGCTTGTGTTTGTCCACAGATAATCTCTTCTCAATTCTCCTCTAGAGTGTACTGGGTCGGAGTATCAGGCCGAACAAGTGTCTGGATTCTCGCATCGAGTTATGCGCTTGCAGAAAGCCTTTCTCAATAGCGAAATTCCATACTGTCTCAAACACTGGGTTCCGTTTTTTCAGTGGACCGTAGATGAGGTGAGCGTAGAACTGCTGTATTTGACCGGAACCAAACGTGACCATGTAATATCGCTATCAAATAACAAATTTTTTCCTACCAGTTCAGTATCGTTTTCATTTATTTTCTGTATGGCGCTCTACGACTGGTCGACCAGTGCGCCCCGTATGAGCGAATGGAGGTTCGAAATCACAGTGACGGGAGTGGTCACACTCCTGAACGGATGCACAGTCGCATGTGAACGTGGCTTGATCCCCCATTTTGCGCAATGTGATCATTTATCGACATTACCCTAGCCAAACTTATTAAACACCTTCTTGTTCATAAATGTAAATATGGATGATAGTGATGATGACCTTATGGCCTATATACCGCCTTCTCCCATCAGGTGACATTTTAGATTTCTTTATTTGACTTCTAGTTATAAGTTTATGAACCCAATTTTTTCTCCTCCATCTTATACTTCATGCAAACGTGAGACATTCCACTTGTTTATACCACTGAAACTATCACCAGCATGCGAATCAGACTGAACATTTTTCATTTTAGCCGAGTGCAATACATGCTCAGCTTTTTCCCCAAAGTTGAAAAGTCTTCCCAAGTAAGTGAGGAGCAAATAAAAGCTGACACATTAATATACCAAGTCGACCGTATATAATAGGTTTGGGCAAATAACCATTTGGAAACAATGGTCCCAATGAGGATTGATCGATAGCCTCACAAAACGAATGGACCAAGTTCCGGAAAAGAATCATGCCTGTAAATAGAGCTTGGCATTTGGTGGCTAGCTACGGCAAAACATGCTTCTAATCACCGTTGTCACTATCGACAGCGAAATACCAGTGTAAAGAGGAAAGCCCTTCGCCAGAAAGTCGTTCATTAGCAAATGCCAACTAAACATTTACTAACCATTGGACAGGAAAGTGAACATCATGCACTTTTTTAAAACTAGACATCCTCAAACGTCTTCTTTAACTTTCGTGAAAATTCACTGACTATCACGCAACTATAAATGGACGCTACAACTTAGTTTCACAAGTTCCGTAATAAACCCCACCTATCAGACGCGAATGGTTACCAGAAAATACATACTACTCACATACCTAATCAGTAGTATCAACCGTTACACCAGTAGTAAAGGATGGTGCTTAACTCATTTGTAAAGAGTAGAAATGAAGAGAAGCGTACAGCTTAGAAACACAGAGATGCTCAGAGAGAGCGAACAACAACATATCCATGTATTAAATTGCCGACGAGATAAGTAATCTGAGCTGCCCATTGGTCGTAGGAAGATATGAACTACTAGCTTGGAAGAGATACCTCGAAAGCCGGGTAAGCTACATGTACCACAAGGACCCAAAATCACGTGCCAGAACAACCACACTGACTTCACCTAGAGGGAATTGAAGATATCTTATCACCCAAATTGATTGTAGCCACTCATTTCGCTCAGCCATGTCATATACTGTACAGCCCAATTTCGGGATGGAGAACAGTGATATTGGTCGAACATGTGCAGTATATGACTCGGCCATATTAACTTGAAGAGACGTGCTTACTTCTGCTTCGTCATCATATACGTCAAAATTCACCCTAGTGAACTCTGAATTCTGTGCGATTTACCAGACTAAAGGACAAAAATTGCTGTATGGAGTAGTTGATTTTTGTCACGAAACGTGACTACCGTTTGATATTTTCCAGTGATGTATGGAAGCCGTTTCAGACAAACTTGAAACTTATTCGAGTGCAACCCGTCAGTGATCGTTACATTATTTTTTTTTGAGTTCTATTCATATCCCGCATGGCGTAATGCACGTAGCCATGCACAACCAGCGTCTCCTACAGGTTGAGAGCATTGCCAAATAACGAACAGCTTTCTGTTCAATCCTGTTAATGAAATATACGTATATACATACATCTATCGACAGAATATCCGTTTCAAACAGACTGGGCCTTATCACGGTGTGGTGCTTTGTTTACCTCAGTGGACCACACAATGGTGTTTCACTGTGACACTCTCAGAGGTTCTCGCACAAGGCGGGTCAGTGGATAGTCTGATGAACACAGACTCTCGGTCCTCCAAGTTGGCTCTGGGGTACGTGCACTGACTTTTTCCTCTTACACTTTCAATTAGTCCCTGTATCACCCTACCCTACCCCAATTCGGCAATCTTCGCAACTTTCAGCGTTAAGACCCATAGCTTTGATCACAATGCATCAAAACCCAGATGCGATTCCCGTGTGCCCGAGTTCGGTAATAACCCGGAACACTATTTTCAACCCTAAAAATGCTCCACTTAGTTGCCTTTGATTTTCACACCACAGCAAGCGGGACAGCAAGCCGCTCTCGCTTGTACACTCGTACACCCATGTATGTTGTCTGCAGAAACAAGAAAAATGGATGCAAGCACTGCATCCTCTTGTTCTGTTTCAGTTTCCGGCTGCGCACTTCTGGTAATGAAGAGGTAGCCACAGCTGGATGTACCAATGTTGTGTATCATGTGTTGAGCGCTCAAGAGGATGTGCCTCTATATTTTTGTATACCAGCTGATAGTAACCTCAGCAGTACAGTGGAAATCGCTCGAGCTCACCAACAAACCAGTCTCGAATCCAAATAGACCACATCGCCATCAATTGCCGGTGACGATCATTGATCACTTCCTACCGATCATTTTGGAATGCAAGCGTTAACACCGATCGTGCACATGCAAGCTGTTGCTCCATTGTGTTTTTCAGATCTATGCCAAAACGCACACGTCGCGTATACATTGAAAAGATAATTGACTCGGAATTCAGATGAAACTTTCAGAACCTTCTTTTCTAATACCTGCCGGATCGCCCTTTGTCGATTAGTATCGAGTCCAGGGAACAGATAGCCATAGTGTTACTCATAGCCTCAGGTTGTTCCACTTGATTTCTCCGACTGGTTTTCGGAAGTCTCTTGTCAGCAAAACTATCAAAAATCCGGATGACTCTGTGTTATTTAGCACAGAGAAGGTTTGAGCCACTAAACACAGTAACTCAAGCATCTAAGTTGGCCACCTGATACCTCCAATGCGGAGAGCCAGAATTAAAGGGAAAGGCGGACTGTGAATACGAAACAACTTTCAACCTCAAAAGTGTCCGAAAGTATATCTCTACTCAAGCGTCGTTATGCTGCTGGCCCTAATGACCTTCTGTCTTCTGTGTTCAAGTAAGGCGGTGCATTCCCCAGCCAGTGCCCGTCCAGCCTTTTGAGTTCTATTTGGGAGACAGGGAACGTCTAAGACAACTTGGGTGAGTCAATCGTAGTGCACAGTTTTAAAAAAAATACTCCCTTGATGGTAGTTAGAATAGGGTATCAGTTTGCCTCCCTTGGTTAACAATCTTTTGGACTCACTGGATTGTCATTGTCTTACGGCGGCACATGAACTTTACTCCGTGAGCACCAAGCGGGACTTCAGCCCGGTATAGGCGGCGTCAACCACATCTTCGCACTTGGTCAGGTGTTGCGGCAGCGTCATAGGTACAGACTACCCACAATTTTGGTGTTCATTGAGTTCAATAGTGTGTTCGATTCCTTCGATCGATTGATGCTGTCTCCTATATTTGCTCAAAAAGCTATGCAAGAGAAGCGTGTGAAAATAATCAATTCTAAATAATCCTGAGGGTGCGAATGTACACGGTCAGCTTTGAAAAGTCTTCTGTACAAAAAGTGTTGTTCCGCAACGATGTTCAACATAGCCTTACTTTTGCAACTCCCGTATCGACAAAAAAGTTTAGGCAAAGACTGGAATCTTCAAAACTCAAGTGTTCAGTGTGTTGCCAATGATAACCTTCTCGATCTGGAGTACGCAGACGAAATCGCCCCACCTGTGAAGACCAAAGCGAAGCACAATCTCAGTTAGATATTCTGACCACCGTCATTCCATCTTTCAGCAAGCGCCCAGCAACTTCGAAGTGCACAGTTATGCTTCTAAACGTACAGTCTTTGAGCATACCCCTTACATTCCAAGGGGAATCAGTGGGGACTGTGAAGGATTTTACACACGTCTTTACTTGTATTGGCTGTGGCGGAGTAGCGTCTTATTAAGTCGCCGCACTAACCTCAATGGCTCAAATCACGTTTGCCAATTTTCCACTTGTGGTGTAAGAACAATATACCACTGGGCCTTAATAATTGTGCTTAACAGCCTACATTATGCACTGTAATGTGGTATGATTGTGTACCATGGGCCCGGTGGGCATATGATTTGAGACCTGTTCAGGATTATGTCGACATCTGTCCAATTTGGATTCAAGTAGAACTTGAGCCTAGGAAATTCGGGACTGTGCCAATCCGGTAAGCCCTACGAAGGCCACAACTGGCTTTGAAAGTCGTCGGATACCCTTTGCGGCTGTAACGCATTGAAGAAACAGTTTCAAAGGTTGTTTCTGCCTGTGGTAGTAATGATGGTGGTGATAATCGGGATATGAATGACGATAGTGATGCATATGATATGATCAAACAAACAATTGAAAAATGTGCTTACAACACCATGCACTCTTCCTGAATAATCTCTTTATTCATTTGTCACGGTTATTCGGTTCACTTCAAACATGGTGATGATGCATTTAAACTTTGTTTGTGAGTCTGTTTTGTTACTTTTAGCAAAGTTCCCGCTGTATCCTGATTTAGCCTTGCACTCCATTTCAGCTTGAGAAGCAGATATTTCTTCGAGGTTCGATTAGGTCCTCATTTCGTTCCAATTGTAATCAAATAGACGAATTCGCTTCTTGCACTAAGACAAGCAAAACAACGACCGCAAAATTTGGGATCTGGTACAGTAAACTGAGGCTACATATAACTCACCTATTCAGTAAAGCCTTGGTAAGATATTAGAGTAGTCGGGATGACCAAGAGGCTACCAAAAAAGTACCGAGGATATAATCACTCGTTTCGCCCTCCCTGTCTTTCTCTCCCTATAAAACTCATTAAATGATATTACTTAAACTCATTCCATTGTGTAATAGCGCTTCAGGCAAACAAATAAACAGGCAATGCATATGCGAGGAAAAAAGATTGCCGGGTCAATCTGTAGCTTCTTAACTGAAGTTTGCATCCTTCATTGTTTTCGCGAATAGCACCTTATAGCTTTTCGTTTAATTGCCAAAATTAATTGTCTTAGATTTTATAATGCTCATCTTAGTCGTTTACCTTCTGTTATTCAACAAAAGGATTATATGGCATATTCGCGCCAGATGATTTGTTCATTAGGCTGTAAATGATTCCACTAGAGCTCTTACTAAAATTAAAATCAAGAAATTTCATTTCACTCAAGTAGAAAACACGTATTACCAACTAAGAACACTGAGTATGCGCAAGTGCAACGATCTAGCAACAGCATTAACATGACTCAATCAAGTAACCAAATAGCTGTGAACAGGTTAAAAAAAGAAAAAAAATCTTACCTGATCCAAGACCGTTCTCCACACGCTCGCTAGTCCTAGGTCTTCGATCCTATTTACATTGAGATGTTTTTTGATTTCCACAGACTCAGCCATCTGTCTGTGGCGCGGACCGTAGCGCTCGCATCAAAACCTCAACATTTCCCAAATCTGTTGTGTCCCGCGTCCAGTACATGTTCCGCCCTGGCCAAGTCTTTCGGTAACCCTCGATATTTATCTGCTTTCCTTGATGGCCTATTTAATTTTTCTCTGTACTCACCGATTTTGTTGAGGAGTCTCAAGGCCGTTCACACTATATAGACCTCAGTGCGGTCGTTATGCTCAATTTTGTAGACACAGTACCTGGTTCTGTTTGCCGGGAAATGACTTGCCAGTTGCATCAATGAAAAGCGCAGAGTGTTTCACTTCTGTCAAGCTACTGTTATATTAACCGTGTCTAAAATCTTTCTAATAACCTCCGATGTTCCTGGTTTATGTGGAATAACGTAGGCTTTAATCGTCGGAACCTTTCGTGGCATGGTATGCCACTCACCTTACTGGTAAGAAAAAGCATCACATGCACGAAAAATGGTGCTCAAATTTAGAACGCTGTTATCTGCTTGGTGTGGAAAAATTGATCGTGCCGAGGAATGCACAGTGTCATCCTCATATAAAGACAACAACTAACATCATAGACTTAGCGTGGTAGCCGCTATGTTGCACTAAACGACACGCCTTGCTTAGCATAATTTACAGCCAACAGTTGCGAATTTTTAATCTCTGGATGAAGATCATTCACCAAAAGGGTCTTATAGACGTGATGAGACGCTCTCACAAACAGAAGAGTTAAACATGAAATCTGTCGTGAAATAAACATAATCTGATTGATAGCTATCTAAACATCAACTATTCCCAGGACAACTAACGGGTATTTAGTATACTCACGTATACGCATGTATTCATATGTATGGATGTAGGTACCTCTATACCAGGGGTCCTTAACTAAGAACCTCTCGGTGAGTCATAGAAACGATTTGCATTATTTGATGAGATTTGAATCGTAAGGTACAACGTACGGAGAATTCGACGGACAGACATACAGACATATTTGAGTAGTGCATTCAAATATGTAGACGTCAGCCATGACGTACAGTTGCATTTCTAACAGCCTCATCATCATTCCCAACGGCCAAATTAGTGAGAACGGAGTGAAGCCGATAGCCAGCAATAGAGTAGATTCGATACATGTGCAATCGAATGTCCTCGGGTATTCACCCCTTTTATGAAGCAGTTGAGGACACCAGGCTGATGCCAACACGCGACGACCTCTTGATATAGTATGTAGTGTATATGTGTACAGTATAGTATATATATATATATAGTATAGAAGGAGAGCGGTTTAGAGTGCTGTGACATATTTACGGAACAACTGAGGGAGAACAGCTGAGAGTCTTCCAGTTGTCGATCCACTGATCAAACAAGTATGAGCATTCCTAGGGAAAATTCACTGGATTCTGTTCTCTACACTTTACACCCTCTCCTTCTATACTATATATATATATATACTATACTGTACACATATACACTACATACTATATACTCTGCATCATACCATACTATTGTACTACTATATTATACCGTATACTCCCTATACTATCGTTTACACTTAAAGGGCGCTGCCGCAGACATAAAAAGCGAATGCAAGCGGTAAAAGAGAAAGGTTTACAGTAGAATATGAGGGAAAAGAGGGAAACGTCTCATTCGAAGTCATGCCACCAACAGTTCCAGATGAACCTTGACTTAAGTAAAAAATGTCTGGTATAGAAAAACACGCTTCTAAAGACCAACAACCGAAGAAAGGCTAAATAATTCTGAATGATCTTCAAGGTGGAGTTAACGCTAGCACAGTTAGACTCGCACGTTAAGCGCAAACTGCCAGTCATATGGGGTCTGGTTTAGGATTCAATGACAAGAAGAGTTAAACATGAAATCTGTCGTGAAATAAACATAATCTGATTGATAGCTATCTAAACATCAACTATTCCCAGGACAACTAACGGGTATTTAGTATACTCACGTATACGCATGTATTCATATGTATGGATGTAGGTACCTCTATACCAGGGGTCCTTAACTAAGAACCTCTCGGTGAGTCATAGAAATGATTTGCATTATTTGATGTGATTTGGGGTCTGGTTTAGGATTCAATGACAAGAATGTAAACTCAACGCCATGTACCACGAATAAAGGTGTCTCAAGTAAGCAGAGAGCGAACAATGGCAATCAAACATAAGTCACTAACTGTGACCTTGGGAATTCCCAGTCCAATAACAACCTTGGCGAATTGAGGAAAGCAGGCCCTTCGATAGGAGATCATCGGCTGGTGGACTAAAATGTCGACATGACAACCAATTACACGTAGGGCTAGGATTATGGCAAGGAAATGTTCATTAGCACCATACTTCTGCTTATTCTCATTCCACATGGTTACTCCGCTCATAACTGAGACTACACTGACGTCTATTACAGTTGCTCGGCGCTCCCGAACAGCCATTAGGTCAGGTATGATGGAGAAAGTCGAAATAAGTGCTCTCAGCTCCTTAATGGCAGGGTATTTCAGGCAACGGAGACGTTTTGCCAGTTCATTTGCAATCCGATTATGATGAGCACATCTAGCGTCATGCGTGATCCAGAAGGACTGTAAAGTATGCACCAAACTCTCCGATTGGCCACGGTATCCACGACAGAAGATCATCTGGCCAACATGATCATGCCGAATGCTTCTAACTTTTGTCCAGAGCAGGCTGCATTGGAGCTGGACACCGTGGATAAATATCCGAGAAAACACCCGTTCTGCAAATACAATCCATCGATTAAAAAGAGGCGAAGAGACCAAATGTCGTAAACCGCAAACGTCAACCCTGTTTTGCAGACTATCAACCGAGGAAGCCACCAGTTCTTCCTTGGTGTTTACACATGCACCATGGACTCGGATCGGAAGGCTGCGATCCTGAACAATCTTGCCCAATTGGGAATCGTCGACCACATTACGTAGTACTCTGCACTGAAAGAGCTTATCCCTACGCGCTCTCCGCTGTATCGTGACTGTTTCACCCAGACTTGGATAACAAGGCTCCCATGTCATTTACCGGCGTGAAGGCAGCTGATCGGAGTGTACTTCGGTTGTCGTATGCAGCCACGAATAGATTATCTGATGTAGTAATCCAACCTTGTTAACGTGTTCCGGTGGACTTTGCTGAGCACGAGCGAATGTGTCAGCCTCGGGACCGAGTAATTCCTCGTGATCTCCATTATTTGATGCGGCTCCAACTGGGCACGCGTCACCTCATGTAGCAGTTTGAACAAATGCTGTCGGTTTTCAAAGACCCTTTTCTTCTTTAAAGTAAAGGGGGTGCCCAAATATGTTATGATTTCTGTCGCACCCAGAGGAGGGATGCGTTTCTTAGCGAAGCAAAATGGTTCGACTGAGACTGCTGCCGCCCGATGGTCCACAAAGCACCATCGCTTTTGTCTTTCGGGTGTTTATCTTCATACCAGCTCTTTCAAACTTGACCGCAACAGCTTCAAGCTTCACTTTAAAGTGAGCCTGAATTTCTGCCCACACGACCCACTTGTCAACAAAGACAAAACTATCTATTCGGATGTCATTGAACTGGTATCCCAGTTGCTGCATCGAAAATCCATCGCGATGGTGAACAACATTTGTCAGAATGGGTGTTCTTACCTCACACCCCTAGCACAGTGAGCTTCGGAAATGGAGGAAACTGCTACAGCATTCGCACAGGACTGCGATGTATCACACTATAGATGACGTTGCTCCGAACGTCTCGGCAGATCTGACGATTGTGTCATGCGAAACTGAATCAAACGCTTTCGAGATATCAGCAAACGCCAAGCTGATGTTAGAAGCAGTCACCGAAGAGTGACAAAGCAGGGCATGCAACAGCGATGTAGGTTCCAAACAACCGTCTGTATGTGGAAACGCAGACTGGAATAAGGGCAGTTGCAATCTACGACTCCAGTGATCAGCGAGCAACTTATGGAAGCATCGGACAAGAATGGATGACACAGAGATTGGTCTCAGTTGATCCAGTGAAGTCGGATTTGAGACCTTCGAAACTATGGTAATAAGGGTCAACCCCGAGATAATAACAGTGGGCTGAAATACCAAGGGAGCGAGTTTGCATTGAACCGGCAGAGCATCTTGGACGTGAGCATTCCCAAGCCTGATGACGGATCGTACTGCCGACTTTCTCTCCTGTAATTGGCTCGATCAAGCTCCAATCACACGGCACTACTACGTCAATTTGCCGGCTGAGAGATGAGAGCATCTGTTTTCAATACTGCTCGGCATCCAGAGTTAGGTTGAATTGGCCTTCTTATAGATTTTTCCATGACACATCTAGCACAGTAGACGCAGCATCTTTCCGTTCTTTGTGGTATGGGGTCTCAACGACGGCGTAGTTGACCCGGTGGATCTGCTTTCGGTTGACAGGTATCCGATGGGCTCGCTGACGACGGCGTCATGATACAGTTTTCCAGATGTGTGGGAATGTCCTGGGGGCGTGAAGGTCCAGAAGCGGCACAACTTACTTCAGCACCATGACGCCAGGCTGTAACCCTCGAGCAAATGCTAGAAGGTCAACACTAGCACGCGAACTGTAAGCATGGGCTTCCAAAAGTGACGCGCAATCTACGGTTTGTTTAAACCAGACGCTATAGTCATCGGCGTCGGATGAGTAGGCCGACATTTGACTGATAGTTTGGTTAGGTCCACCTAATGATGATTCGTCCTGTTGTGCTTGCCAACTAAGCACCAGTAAGCTGGTTTTGATGCTGATAGCCGATCGACCAGGGAAATACTGCTCCAATCTCGTGGACAACTCGGTTTGCGTGCCACAAGATGGATATAAATTGTTAGCCAGGCACAAGAGCGATTGTCACTCTTGTTGGGACCAGCGGGTACCGGCATGCTTCACTCAACCAAGCTTGTCTGCATTATGTTGAGTGTGGTGTACATGCCGGCGATGTTGACTCAGGCCAATCTTCGTCGGAAAAAGGAGGGAAAAATCAGCGCAGGCCAATTGGGCAACCATGTTCGTATGAACACTTTCGTTGTCGTGAACGCAATGGTAGGCTATCAAGAGCCAGCTTTCGATTTGCAGCACTTGCCACATTCCTCACACGTGAATCCCACGAGTCTCTCCTATGTACTGGTCGAAGCAAGTGCAGAGGCGCTTGATGATTTGTAGTTCACACTGTCGAAAGTAACCAACACATTGAAACCAAACAGAGTGGTTAGCTACGTCTGGAGTTGCTGAATTCTCAGCTCACTCAGACTGACATCCAGGCTATCCAGTCGGCACCACGAGGAGGTGGTTCAGCTCTACCATTCATAACTTCTACAGCTCAGTGGGTCATTTTTAGTATAAATCTCCTGAAAAAAGTATGATCCAGTTTATTTGCGACGGACAAGGATAATCAGATACCGTCGACTCTACACCTATCAGGGTTGTATGAGGGTATATGCGACCAAAAAAGAACCCAATTGAATATTCAAACTAAATGAAGCAAACTCTAAACTCGAGGTCCTTGAGAAGACATAACCCCATCAACTCAGTAACTCAAGCAGCAGTCAACCGGAATACAATTTAGTACATCAGGAATATTTTGGGAAGAATTCATAGGTAATAGGAGAAAGGAAAACATTACAAAAACCACACAAACAGAGGACCGTCAATATATACAACATCCAATCCAAAAAGGTGAGAATCATTGCTTTGGACAGATAAGAGTGCACAGAAGCCACCTTGTAGCTAAATATTATGACCAATTCTCACTGGTCACCACAGACGGACATAAGTTCAACTGAGAGTGTCCATGTACTAGCTTAAGCTAGAATAAAGAATGAACATAAATGTGTGATGGTGTTGTACTCAACCGAGAAAACCCTCAGCGAGCACACTGAGATCAGCTCGATCCACCAACCTCTCTAAAGCATGGAACATAGGAGCACATAACGCTCAGAACGTCACGAGAGGACATGGAGAAACTAATAAATATTACTAGGAGGCCGATAAATTGGATTACATTCGAACCATTACGACACGCACCCGATTGGAAGATGGATCGAAAAATCAGATAACCCAACACAATAATGAATGGACAAAAGTTGACTTTTGAGCCACAGACAAGAGAAATAGCAGACTGACTAATCAAACCCAAGGAAAGCAGATGCCGAAAATAGAAGTTGTTCAATCGGCCAGTGGGAGGAATGGAAGAATGACTCACGCAACATACGAGAAAGGCGACGTGGACCAACCGAAATAAAGGAAGGCAACTATTGAATTGAACAAAGACAATCAAAACGAAACACAGTCCATATCCCGTCAAGTTCAAAGAATGACTCACGTTGCAGTCATTACTTTCTCTTTCGAAACGATGTAAACGAAAGCTGCAAAGGATGAATTACAACTCGATCACATACTGGAGATATGTGCTCGTCTGTTGACGGAACGTTTGCACACCAGATCCCAAGGTCGCCAAACGAGGCAACTGGTAACTGCTTGACTGTCAGTGGGTGACTATTGATCGTATAAATTAATTCTGTGCTTGCCTGGAAATGTATGTGTCTCACACGGAGTCCAATACAGACTCATTAAGCTAGCTAAATTAGCACACTTGCATCTAAGAAGCTCACTGCCTTCTCCGTCGCAAACAACCCACTACTTCAAAGATTCTGGCGACAAAGCCAGATAATGCGGCTTTAAACAACATACAGTATCGTTACAGGCTGATTACCCAGGGGTATTAGAGCGCTGGACAATTAAACTAAGGCTGTTCCTCATAGTAGCATGCACTGTTGGTATGATTCACACAACTCGGCTTCTAGAACTTTGCATGTAGAGATGTTTCTTGAATGACCATACTCGGGCGATTGCCTAACGTTTGAATGTCAAAATGTGAAATTATGGAATGACTGTTCTACGTATTTGGCTGAACATGTTTTCTCCGTTATCCACGTTGATCTAGATCGGTTTTAGCGGTGTCCAAAACAGCTGAAGAAGCCTTGGTATCGGGCTCTTAATACTTATGAAATGTTGACTCTAGAACTGATGAGGGTTATGCGACAATTATGCAGATACTTTTGGTGTGTTCCTTGTCTGATGTACGAGCAGAACTCGTAGTCTCGTGTTTGGCTTGGAGTACTTGGCTAATAATTACCCAAGGTGCTGTAACCAAAGAGACAAAAAATTGGTGGACGAACATCGTGCAATTGGACAACTTAAAACATAAATATTCATTTGTTAAAACCAAAATGTGGGTGATTCATTTGCAAATAGACAGCGGAATCAGATTCCCTTGAGAATGAAGTCGCTGACGAATACGGGGACAGCATTAGCCAACCAACAGTGTACCTAAAAAATATCCTGAGACGGCCTATGAAGAATAGACTATCGAACAGTCTGCAAATGTTTAGAAAGGTTTTGTCGCATTACAAAATCTCCAACCAAATTCCGAAAACAGTATACCATAAAGCCCATGATGAAACGTAGAGCTGGGATCCACGATCATTCCTAGAGTGTATTTGTGCCATTGTGTACTGTCAACAAATATCACAGAAATGCTTGTAGCCTAATTCTTTACGTTTCGTATGGTAAAACGAAATCACGTGCCCTTTAAAACGTCATGCATTTTGGCAAACAATCTATGTATTTGTATGCCGTGATTAGAAAGTACGTCCATTGTGATGGTGCTATGTTACTGTTAAAAAGCCCTCCTGCATCACTTTATAAATTATCCTTGGTCTGCCGTTTCACAAAACCACTTAGGAGTTGCGTTGTTTTTTGTTGGATGTCAATCAATCATTACACACATACAGACAAGGATTATAGATTAAGGAAAAGTGACTATCGGATATAAAGGCGAGGAAGTTTGTAGGTAGTTCATTCTCCAATTCATATACTTGTGAAAAAATGGGATTCTTTGAAAAGACCCTATCACTGATCGCGTTGGCAGTCGGCATAACCTGCTCCCTCGGAGTAATTGGGACTTGGGGTAATGCAATAAAAGGTGAGTGATTACGCGTTTACTCCTGTATGAAGACGATCAAATAATAATTCCAAGGAGGTTTGAGAGATTCCGTATGCCTTAACTTTGTTTGCTTTACAGAAGTGACAACCTCCAGTGATAAGACAGCGCTGTCCTGCACCGTTATTGCACTGTCTATTCTTACCGGAACGTTCGTTTTCATTCTGATAACGCTTTGCTGTAGCTGTGACAAATGTCTTAACGTCATTGTTCTCATTGCTGGAGGAGCAGCACGTAAGTGACATCTATACCAGTAATACTATATCAATTCCATTGAATCATTAGTTGATTTGAACCGATTCTTTCATTTTTACTGAACATAGTGGTCTTGATTTCAATAGTCATTAGACATCTCATGCTTAACTGAGATCGAATGACATAGGTCAAGACGTACATAGATGCCAGATGATGGTACAAGCATCACTTAGTAAAAGATTGTCACGTCTAGATTAAACTGAGCATTATTTTTGTGAAACATCCCTGTTTCGTACTCATGGGAACGTGTACTTTATACCGGGCGCTTCAAGTACGTTTGTTTCTTGCTACCGAGCACGAATGACTTGCACCAATGAAACAAGTTCTCCAAACGAGTTGAACCTCTCAGACAGTGCTCTATAAAAGTAGTAAGGAACGTCGGGGAGCCACGTCCGATTAAAGGAAGGATGCGACTAAACCAAGGGTCAAAGTAAGTCTGAAAGAGAGCATGTTGCTGGTTCCAGACATATCCTGACCTACAACCCAACTAAAATTAATAAAAATATTTGGGATGAGAATTAAGCACGATGATTTTTGGAAGTTGGTACAAAAAGTTTGCACTAGGAAAGAACAAACTTAGAAGTTGTTCGGTAAAATGACAAGGGTCGCCTAGTTTCGCCTCTTTATAGAATGTACTCGGGAAAATGAGAGGTCTGAGAGTATCTGTTTGGAGTAACCCATGTTATATAATCTCCCGAGTCGGCAGGGAGACCTGGGCAGCGGGTAGACTGTGAACTCAAATTTGTTTCTCCGGTGAAACTTGACCTACTTGAAACTTTTTTACATAGAACTATTTGAGGATCTATCTGATCAAGTTTCAGAACCCTCGTGTTTACTCATATATCTGCAGCAGTACTTTTTTACAGTAGCGTAATTTCCAGTCATCTCCAAGAGTGCCTTCCATTTGCTCAGTGGATAAGCTGTGAGATGCCCTTAGATATCACGTATGAAATGTTCGACCAGAACTAAACCTCACCGTAATACACCGTCTTCAAATTATGCTTTACTGTTTCTTTTAACAGTATTCTTTGCAGTCATTGCCTATATCGCCTACTACGACTGGTCGACCACACCCTCATTGGTGCTCTCAACTCCGAATAAAGTGCCCCGTGCGAGTGAATGGATGTTTGGAAACATCATCTCTAGCGTAGCAGTCCTCCTGACCGGATGCACGCTCACTTTCACGTGAAAGCAACTCAGTCCCACATATCACCAACACAATGGGATAACTGGTCAATGTCACCCTAGCTAACTACATTAATTCCATCTTTGTTCGTCATTGAAAATGTAGATGTTAGTCTCGTCACTTCTATGGCGCATGTACTACAAGTAATCATTATTCAAAAGGGTTCTTCTGCCAACATCTGCCATATTTTTCTCGCTATGGACCAAACACAACGTTTGCATTGTAGGAGGGAAGAGAGAATTGGATGATTGTGATGTCACCGAGCATTTCCCACAGCCTGTAAGCAAATACAACCGAATACTGTAGTGCTGACCACACAACAGGCGTAATGATCTCAGACAAAATCACCAGAGTCAATGCTGAATTCCAAATTTGAGTAAGTGACAGCGCAATCATCAGGCTTCTCATCATTCACCAAGCCGTAATCCTAGAAGATGAGAGGGAATGACAGGTGTCAACATCATCGGAAATCACAAACATGACACAGCGAGTAAGGACCTGCCCTGACAAGTCCCTCAAAAATAAGAGTTTCGAGGTAAGCCTACCAAAGATTAGCCTGGTTCCCAGCGGAATTCGGGGAAACCTAAAGAAAGGTTGTTGAACCTGTCTGCCATTATTACCAGGTGGATGGTGAAGGAATTATTTTGATTTCGCTTATCCAGCTTTCCGCTGGGTTTTCACTTGAAGTATACGGAGTTTTAGACGTGATTCACTACTTATAAAGTTGCTGAAAACACGGTAGAAGAAAGATTCATCTGAGTTCCAGTTGAGTCTCCCGCCAGAACCTAATTGATACGCAAATGAGTGTATTTGTTGACCGAGTTATCTTTAGATTACAATAATGCATTCCACCCACAAGGAAACGGCTAGGAAAATGGCTAAATTTCCAAGCACTCAAGTGACAGGAGAAGTATCACCTGGTTAATGAAAACTCAATTTATTCGGGTATCTTGAGCTCCCCAAGTGTTCAATCCAGTCATTTTATTCAGCATACGTTCATATGTTCGGTAGACTTGAACCGGACAGTATAGTGTATAACAATTCTTTACCCGTATGCTTTTCGTTGGAGGTTGTCCTCCTGTTCGTATAACTGTTTTCTTACTGAATCCTGAGCCAAACTAAGAACCGAAAACAAGGACGGATGTTGTATGTCATAAGAATAAACTGTTTGAAAACCGGGGTCGCAGAGGTAACGAGTGATAGTGTAGTTCTTCACCTACTGCCCATTTTATCTGTTTTACATGCTATTTTGATACTAAGACATTCGCTTATGCGTGATTCACAAAGCTCGTGTCACACGCAAATTCAGTTCATCCTGTCTGTTGAAACAGCATGCTTCAGCATGATTTCCAGCTGGAGAGTGCTCGTAGCCTCTCCAATCGCTTTCCGCATTACTGGGAAACAGATCGACAACCTGATTTCTTCCAAACTTCACCACGGTTTTCAGAAGAACCTGCTGAAAGAGTCCAATGGTTTTGCTTATGCTGTGCGTTACCTCATTGGTAGCATGAAATAGTAGGCATTGCTACTCTTCTGTGTACAACCGTTGGGAGATGTGATCAGGAACTTTGGCCAACTGTGATCTTGGTGGTATCATTCCGGTCGGTGATATGGTGACATTATTTGGATTATTTTTCTCAACTCATAGTGACATAGTGGTAGGGCAGGGAAAGCCGGTGTCATAACCAGTGTGTAGCATCTTCTATTGTGCTAGTGGCTTTGGCTAAAATGGGATGAAATTTTCTGACTGTTGGTAGTGTGAGCAGATCTGGACTATGCTGAAAAGCCAAGAAGCACTGTACAGCTGCTTCATCCTTATTGAGAATCATCAGCAGTGCGCATCTCACGAAACTCCGCAGAGTCTCGAATCCGCGACCTTCTGACTAGTATATTGAACACCAAACCATTCGGCCAGAGGCGGCTGATCAGCAGTGTGATTAACTCCTAATTAGACAGGATATAGCGCCGCTCATCCTTCAATCACGCGACCACGTGTCCAAGACTCTCCGGAGTTTCGTGAGATGCGCACTGCTGATGATTCTCAATAAGGATGAAGCAGCTGTACAGTGCTTCTTGGCTTTTCAGCATAGATTGGCTTTACTTACAGGACTGAATCTCCACAAAAATTTTCTGACAGTTTCACTGGCGTATTTTTCCCAAAATCAAAAACAGAATTTGTAATCATTCCCAATCCTTAGGCGGATTGTATGATTACTGTTAGTGCCGGTCATATGTATGAACAGATTTGTGTCAGTCTAAGTTGATTTTATGGGTGACCAAACGACCGCCATCAGGTGATCGATGTACAGACTTCTGGGGCATGAGAGACTGTCCTCGTAAGCCCCAACTCTTTTCCCTTCTCAGAGATATGTCAGGATGCGACCTTCTACTCGAGGTTTGAGAAAGACACTGGGTTGACGAAACTGTGCAATGCGTGGTCCACCTGAAGCAAGTCGGCCTTGAGAGGTGATTCGGATATCTTTTCTTCTGGAAAATGTTGAGGTACTTATCTACTCAGACAGACTGAGGTGATCGATTCGATATTTTCTGGCGCGTGACATGGCGTTTGTTTTGGCTGGGCGGCAAGCGCAAAAATTCAACAGAAGCAGACTTGATTACTAGTTTTATGGGTTTGGGCTGAATTAGGCCACAGAGATGTTGAGCTGCAAGGTAAACTGAGCCTGGATAGGACGCAAATAATGGTGATGCTGTTTGTAACATTCGCCGCTCTGCAGAGGTCTAGCTTTCTGTTAATGGACCCAACTTTAGTACCAATAGAAAGAATAAAGTATGAAGGTGGTTCGAATAAATCTTGTCCAATGTTGTGTCCCAATATGACGACTATCTTCCCCGAGCTCTCAAGTGCTCGCGTCACTGCAAGCGGGAGCGTGCTGAATTTGCGCACGAAGTGGGCCAACCACTCACCTAAATGGGCAAGTACGGAAGAATGTTATTGCAGTCCATGAATTAGGACAGGATGTGAAATATCTAATAAGCCATCATAAAACTAGCAGCTAATGTTGGTTACATTCTTGTTCGGCTGAAAGCTTATTGCTGCCGGGAATTTAGTTTGTTTTTTACGACCTCCAGTAAGATCATACTGGATATGTTTGTTCATAGCCACACCACTCTCGTTTTGAACAGTCGTCCTCCTGTCCTGGCGCAATTATTCATGTGAATCCACACCAAAGGGAAGCACTGGACTCGAGTTTCGCTCTTATTAGAGCTCATCAGCAGTGCATATCCAATGGCCGTGCCGGGATTTGAACCCCGTACATCTGACATGCGAGGCGAGCGTGTAACCACTACTCCACCAACGCACGTTGGACGCATCTGAATTATCACGTCTGAACAGGCGAACGTGTTCACACTTGAGCGATGTGATTAGTGTGCCCGACTCACCGGAATAATTACACCAGAACAGGAACACGGCCGTTCAAATGAGAGTGATGTGGCTATGAACAAACATACCTATCTCGCAAAACCCCAAAATTGCAACCAAAATCTGCCCAGTGGTTTTCAAGCGTGTGTCACGCTACCTAACTGGGAAGTCCTGACTGGCGGGTCAATCGATCGTCGCAACCAGGATAGTTACTGAGTCGTCGTTCGATGAGTCGGGCACACCAATCACATCGCTCAAGTGTGAACACGTTCGCCTGTTCAGATGTGATAATTCAAATGCGTCCAACGTGCGTTGGTGGAGTAGTGGTTACACGCTCGCCTCGCATGTCAGATGTACGGGGTTCAAATCCCGGCACGGCCATTGGATATGAACTGCTGATGAGCTCTAATAAGAGCGAAACTCGAGTCCAGTGCTTCCCTTTGGTGTGGATTCACATGAATAATTGCGCCAGGACAGGAGGACGACTGTTCAAAACGAGAGTGGTGTGGCTCTGAACAAACATACCTATCCCGCAAAACCCCAAAATATTCTGGATGTCTTGTTCCTGAACTTTAGTTTCGTGATGACTATTTAGCGGCCGTGTATAACCTATATACTACTAGAGTGAGTTTTGCGAGCACACAGTTTTCCTCAACATTTTGTTCCTAATTAACACAGCGTCGATTACTCTAATTCAACCAATCCATGATAAAGTAATTAGGATTATCAGCGATAGATTCTAAGTATGCGCACTGAGGTTGTTTTCATATTATAGTCTAACCGACAAACGGAACATCATAGTGATCAGGCAAACAGTTGCTAATAGGAAAGCCTATCGCCCAGCCGGATGTCTTTATACAAAAGGCAAAAGATGACTCTTGACGACATGAAAGGAATAAGTCTCTACATGGTCTTGCAACGTATCTCATTTTCATATCTACACATGACGGCCAGTGACGGTAGCTGAGAAAGCTTCCAGTGCATGTGCAAACACATGAAGCGCAAAGCGATTGTTCGTGTGTTCGTGTGAGCAGCAGGTGCGCCCAAAACTATACTGTAGTGAAACCAAAGAGCTAGAGTAGACAAATGGGTGTAGTGAGGCAAAGTGATTTTACATAAGAGTTTGAATTCCTTGTTATGCGGATTCAAAAGAAGCTGCACACTCTCACCTAATTTATAGAAGTAGTATACTGTTTTTTTCGCTGCAGAAATGAGTTTAATTTGCGGAGTGCCTGATAAATGTGTCACTTACCAAGACCAACTTACTAATAAGACCAGTACATAAATCCTCACAGTGTCACTTTTCGCCATCAGTGCATTGGAAAACGTGATGCAGGAGAAAACCTATGATGTCCTTTACGTCCACGTTTTCATCAAAAGCTGATTTATGCTCTTCCATGAAGGCGCTGATTTGGCCGGCACATCGGCCTGATCTCCCAAGTTTGGGACTCCATGGACTATGTCAAACAGCGAAGTGTATGGAGATTAAAACGAACCTGGACGGGTGAGGTGACCGCTCCGAAATATCAATAAATAAATCACGTGACTACCAAGAGTAGGGCTTAATTATTTATGAAGGTGGAAAGGCAGGGATATTCTGTCACATTTTATACGTGCATTATGGTGTAGTCTTGAGGTTTTCTTCCTCGTACATCCAATGACAACGATCATTCCAGTAGTGACTAACTGCTTGCAGGCCAAATACCAGCCTCATTAAGTAAATCCAAGTTCATCGGATCATCAACCGCGAGCGTTTCTATGATTTGCTAACTCCATTAACTGTGTCAAGGGAGCTTCCATTGCTGAAGTATGATGAATGGATATAGGCATTAAGGCGAACAAGTTTACTTTCGTTATCAGCAAATAGCCAACTCCACTGTAAGATTACAACATCAGGTCGAAGGTTGCTTCTACGAGCAGCCGACTCGGTCAGGCCCTAATTGGACATCGCTGGTAAGCAGTGATAACAAGCTCGTTCTGTGAACAATGCTCCCACATACCAAAGCACCCGGAAATGGCCTGTCCGTAGCTACTAATTCCTTGGATCTTTCATTCTTCCTTATCCAAGCGTTCTTTTCAGCGGCCACGCGTTTGACGGTCCTTTTTTAGGACAGTGGACCATGTCTGTACCTTCAAGATGCCGACTAACACTGTTTGTGAGGAATGTTAGCAACAACTTAGCTATCCTGGGATGCACAAACCTGTGCAGCTGGCAAGGCGAGCCCGTCGCTTTTATGCCACCACAGTGCACTAATGACTAACCTTGAACTAAATGCCAACGCAAGCGCTCATAATTTACGTACATGTTCCAAGATGTAGATTACCGACCCATCCTCCAGAGATCCCGGAAATGTGGGAAAATGGTGACTGGGATGGTAGTGTTTGGTTAGGTTCAACGGTAAACCCCATACCACCGATGTTTCACGATTTTCTCTGGGTCTCATTGCAGGAAGCTCAACAGTAGACTTCTCGAAAAATTCAAATACCTCGCTCTTTCAGTGTCGCCCTCACAACGACCTTGAAAGTTTGGTGCCTTTAAATCATCTGTATATCCGTAGATGCCTCAGTTGATCGCATGATCTTTCAGGTTGGGTGTGAAGTGCTAATGAATTATGGAACTAAAGAACTTGCCTAAATTTTAGATGAAAAACGTCAACACGATTCACCGTTCCATGTGCTTTGTTACTCCATCCACAAAAAATTGGTTTGTCAGACAAATGCAGCCTTAGCGGAATATGAGCACGCCTTCCACCAGGATATGCAGTCTGACCATATTTCCTGAGACTTTAGCGTAAATAGCCCCCTCTGTGGTCCTTCAAAGCATACATTTTAGAACTACTGGTCGGTAGTACACGTGGGTAATATGGTATGTCTCTACTGTATGGCATTCCTCTTCTCTATTTTTCAACCATCTTTCCCTCGGGAAGTGGCTGGTCGTAAAAGGGACTGATTAGCTAATCGCGATGCCATTATCCCGAGACTCAGAGCCCTGAAGGTGACAGCAAATTTTGGTTTATCAGCTTTATCGCCACTAGGTAGTTGACATTTGAGGAAAAAGGGAACCCACTGTTTCCTAGTAGTACTTCGATGATAGGTTACTGGAGGTTGGTCATCATTATCAAATCCAGAATGGACGGCGCTGCCGAGCCCATTTTTCTGATGACTCCTATTACATATTGAAAACATATCCGTTCTTGAAGGCGATGTTTGCGTAAGTTCCAACGTCGTCCCAAGTGCTGTTGGGTGCGTAAACTGGCCACAAATGGCACCCCGAGGATGCAGTTAGTTCCTGGTTTGTAGTTTTTTCACAGTAGGGCTTCCAAACACACAGAGAACGAAATATGAAACCGCAGAACCTACAATCCAGTGCCTGGAAGTATAGTGTGCATCAGGATTTGCTTTGACCAGCTACTCTGTCACCTTCACATCTGCGACCATCCATGCCCACAAAGTAACACTCCATGTTGGTATCCTAAGAACTCTCAGACGAACTCATCTGCTTTGCAATCTACTCTTCGTATGTCTAGTTATTCAGAGGCGATGACTCGTGGAATAAGCGGAGTTGAGTATGCGCCTAGCGCTTGAGCTAACAGTAGTGTGTTGAAGTGGACTCCAGTGAAAATTAACCTTGACGCTCAATCCAATCCACTACTACTCTGCACTGAAGCCAGCGCCTGTGTGTAGCGTCAGCCTAGTTTCAGAAAGTATTCAGTTCTGACACTAGGAGGGAAACCTCTCGATATTTCTCAGATCTACATTGTCAAACACCAAGTAATGAGGTGGTCATCCTTGCTGTTCAGGTCGTTCAAAGGAACCCTTAAGATTCATATCTGGGCGCCTGCCGCACAGATAATAGGGATAGATCTTTCCAGTTACGTGCTGATCATCGATTGTTTTCGGTCAGCACCAAATTTCAAAGTAACAATTTAGGCCTCGGGTAACGCAGACCTTCTGGACTGCGCATACATATAACTAGATACAAGGCTAATTTACCCGTCAGAAGAAAAAATGGAGTGAAAAATTTATTTCCTGATGCACTAAAAGGAGCCAGAGTGATATGGTTTGTATCCGCCTCTTCTCAGAGAAGGATTACATCCTTTTGAATTCTAAGAGTATGCTCAGCTGGTAGGGTTGCTACAACTCCACTCTGTGTCACGATTTGTTCTGTTCTTTTCGGTATTTTGGTACATTCATTATTCTGATTATAGTTCTGAAGTCAATTTGATTTTATTTCGTTGCAGGTTGGACGTATACTTTCAGTAGATTTTCTGAAGAAAAAGATTTTTACAAAATCTAACTTGATAGAACTAGAGTTGCTATTGTTGTTTCGGTGACCGGTAACAGGGTGAACAAACCAGAAACTACAGAGTACTGCGAAGTAATGCAAAGTAATTTTGGTTTGGAGATAGACAGCTTTAAAAACCTTCTTCAGAAGTAAGTCCAAATAAACAAGTCGGTTTTATCCGTCTCAGGAGGACCTAATTGATGTGGACTTGAGTTTTTTTATATCCCGAATCCATAGGGTACATTGGTGGTGCTTGAAGCGCAATTCAGTAGGATGAACATTGCTCCAAATAAAATATAGATCTAATTTGATGGAACACATCCAGTAAAAGGTTACTTTTTTTAGTTATCAATATTAATTCCCGGTAGGAGTCAGCCTGTCCCCCCGTCAACATCAAATTGGACAATTATTCTACGAAAAAATAAAGCGGACAAGGTCTTACTCATGAGTCTAAAGAAGAACAGAAGCAGCTTTTGGTTGCACCGATCTTTGTGAATGACCGTGAGGTTCGATCTTGTTCAAAATGAAGTTAACTTTATAAATGTTCCGTTCACAGTTCATGTAAATTTTACATTAGAATGTGTCGATGTAATCTTACCATTCTTTTAGATAGTTGTTAATATGTCGCTTACCAAACACCTCTTCGTCCTCCCGTCACTTAAAATTACGCCCTAGATGTTATTGCGTTAAATATCTTGGCCTCGCACTGTCGCAATTTGTCCTGTACAAGGCACTTTTGATGTTTTTTTCGTAAGTTTAAAAGGTCTTTCTATTATCCTAAGCTGAAAAATCCTTCATTACCACTGATTTTCGTTAGAAACCGGCTACCACATGCACCTCTGTTCTCATTGTTCTATTGGTCTTCTGTTTCTCCCCTGATAGAAGTTAGAAGATGCTTGACGGTGCTGTCTAAGGTGTTTAATCTTGCCAAAGACACCATGGCTGGTCTAACTATGTATACACAGTCTGTTGAACGCGAAGGAGCTCTTCCCAGACTACACAATAATGATGTGTGTTCTACTGGTGAAGAAACGTTAATACCGTCATCAAGCTCCAAAATCAGATCAAACACCACCTGATTAATTATAGACACAGTACAATGACGTATTTAACTCACATGACAGTGAGCACAAAGTAAATCAGCTTGCGAGAAACATTCTGCTTTCAGGGTAGTGAATGTCCCCGACATCACACCATACTCGTAAGACTTTGATCCTTTCTCTTGAAATTCCTTAGATTTATGTGCCAAAATTATTCCTATTGATTGAAGTTTATCGATTCCGGATTACCGTTTTGTGCGGCTTACACCAGAAGTGAGTGAGATGCGTTCTGTGCAGCACTGGTGTTAAAACTTAGGCAGTGATTCAAACTAAATACAAAGCAAATAGAGCAACACCAGGGACATTTTTAATAGAGTGGCATCTGGCTCAAATAACGCGATGAGTCATCGATAGTCAAAAACGCAATCGAATATTTACTCAAGCAGGTTTGCACACGATTTGCTTGCTTGATCACTGGAAGCTTCAGGTCCGTTATTGACTGTGTGGATTATTAGTCGTACTCTAAACACCAAACACGGAAATCACTGAGGATGATAAAAAACAATTACTCATGACCCGGCAGTTCAGAACCATTCTTTTTAAAGTAAGTCGTGGTACATGAAAAATCCCCTCCCCGGAGGATGAATAGTCATCGCGAATAAGCTATGCACCATAATTTATTATACGAATGCAGTTTTAGAAATTAGGTACTCGCAAAACGCACTACTTTGAAATTCGGAAAGTTCATAGACGCAAGGTTAGAATATTTTTCCTACGAAGGAGGCCATTCAATGCTGAGAAGCAGGAAGATATCCTATTTCGATGCATCATCACGAATCGCTTGCAGCTGATTGGCTACTCCATTCACATTGTATGATCTGGTGCCGACCGTCTCCTCAGTGACGACCTCCCATGTTGAGGCCTTAACAAATGTTTGGAGCAGATTGGCACTGTTGCACCCCAGCTCTATATTTTTTCGATATTAGGACGTAGATTAACTGCAGTTATGGGATAGAATCCATGTCTGAGTCTTGTAATTTAGTGGAACCTTAAGGGCGCTACAATTTTATAGTTTTATCAGCCACCTGGACGAACGGCTTTGAGCGCGCTAGAGCACAGTTTACCTTGTTCCGTATGAATCACGCATGTGTGTCGGACAGACTCAAAGGCATAATGGTGTGTTTCACAGTGGTGGATGATTTCTCTCCCTGCAAAAACCCATATATTAACTGATGGATACATTTGATCCGAAATATTTCTGAACCACAAAAATTTAGTCCAACACAACTTTGTTGATGAGGACAAAGCCAACCTTTCCCACGGTTTCTTATTGATCTTCTTGATAGTGGCTGATTCTAGACAGACAGCCAAAAGCATACTTCTGGAAGTAGCTTGAATCTCCCATTTTTTGTTGTTTATTTGCTCCTAGGGGTTGCTGCGTGACTCAATGGAAGGGCTGGTTGAATTAAGAATGGAACGTACCTCGATGGTCCAAGAAAGAGCCTCTCAGACGGTGTAAGGGAGACCAATATAAAGTAATATGAGTACACATGGAGAACCCTGCTGGCTGTGAGGAAGTGTTTGAATACTTTGCGCTGGCTATAAACAGTTTCGGAGAGAAATATAACTTAAAACGATTGTGATATATCTCTGTGTTCGTATGTCAATAAGGCCTAGCTGCATAGATAATTCAGGTTACGGTTGACAACATTTTCGGTGAAAATACGTTTGCAAATCAGGTTAGAATGTGATGCGCTGAGTGTTTCCGCGCCATACGGATAGGTGTTTCTTTAAACTAGACGGAGTCTATCGTAATTAACTACGATTGAAGGGTACCAAAGGATAAAACTGATGTTTAAATTAGGATTTATCAAACTGAGGGGACCAGATATTACCTACAAGTCTGAAACCACATGAAGGTTGCAGTTGGCCTCTAACTGGTCAAGTATCTGGGAGAAGTGAATTTTAACTGACTCAGGTGAACCAACACAGTTCACTTAGGCTTAGTCGTTTTTGACAAATATGTTCAACAATAGAAGCTGTTTGACTGCCTATTGTCAGACAAACGGAGGAAAGCATGCAGACTTGTAAATATCTATTGCTGCATGAAAATGCAGGTAATGTGTCAACTCTAATAATTAAGGCCATTTCATTTTTGCATTCTCAGCTGTTGAACTGATGTACCTTGACATGAAATAGTAAGGAAGCTATAGGCACAGAGTTACCGAGGTCATGTGGTGGGATCGGCAAAATGGATGTATCCACTATACAAAAAATATTTCTTGTGATTATTCAGCATCGTTACATCACCAAAGCATATGTGATATAAACTTGTAATTGAAGAATAAGTAGACACTAGAGACTACAAAATCAAAGCGTCCTGATGTTAAAAGTTAGTGAGAAAACTGCTTGCCCTAAAATAAAAAAATGCATGGTCATATCTGTGATCGGCTTAGAAACGGGCAATGAATACTGTCAACGGAGGTTGACCTACTGTACTATATTTGTTGCAAGCAGACCACGCTCAATCAAAGATAGATTAGAAAGACGAATGCTTACAGGGTTTATAAAATCTACTGAACGTTTAATTTTGGAAAAAATGACGATTCAATTTGGGCCTACTGATCGGTTTGTAGTGTCACTTTTTGCC
>NW_008751697.1:1162034-1204070 GCF_000715545.1 Opisthorchis viverrini | reverse complement strand
TGTCAACGGAGGTTGCCCTACTGTACTATATTTGTTACAAGCAGACCACGCTCAATCAAAGATGGATTAGAAAGACGAATGCTTACAAGGTTTATAAAATCTACTGAACGTTTAATTTTGAAAAAAAATGACGATTCACTTTGGGCCTACTGATCGGTTTGTAGTGTCACTTTTTGCCGATCCATTTTTGAGAGTTTAGTGTTCTTTGAGGATATGCCGATTAATTTATATCTCAAGATGCCCCGTTATGTGTTGGAATCAACAAGTTTCAACTACTAAATTAGTTCACACTGAATGAATATAGATGATCGTTTCGGCGGAGTTAACAAACAAGCGCATTTGTCCAACTGCTAAAGCTACGTCTCAGTAGGAGGCTCGTATGCTCTAGGGGTTACTCCTATGGCGGTTGTTCAGTCAAACAATAACGAAGAAGGCTTAAGATCTCTTTATATGTGTATATATATATATATATATTGCTGAGCGGAAGTCGGGGGATAGAAGCTATGGAGTTGAGTATTGTTTTCAAAGAGGACCTTTAGAATGTGTTGTTGGGGCAGTTCCAGCACGCCCCTACGGTAGCCTTTTATTGGCCTTCCATTTTGAACTGATCGGAATTATCGAGTAGGACCAGGGGAAAAGCCGCTCAGTCGGTAGTACTGTGGATTCGCTGTGTCATATTTAGAAGGCCGTCACCGTTTGGGAAAACATTATCAAGTACAGCAGTATCCTGTGAAAGGCTTCTCGTCTGAATACGCAGTTCTACACAAGGAAAGGTCTCCGTGGTATTTGTACTTAATACTGACTGCTCAACATAACCCATAAACAGATTCTTTTACACGAGGAGTATTAGTACTAACAAAACAGTTTCCTGCTAAGGAGATTGTCTGACAATATTTGTATTTTCATTCACCATATTTACATTGTTTATTCAATGGTAGACGGGCAACAGGTTGTCAGACGGAAAATACAATAACTCAAGCATACGTTTATCGGGGATATCTTAACGGATACAAGTTATCTAAACAACATTCCGTGTGATTTCACTGACAACTAACCTTTAAGTTCCACATGGGTGGATTTAACCCACTTGAGAAACAATGAGCTGGTCTACGTTGCTTTCACAGCTTCCCGTCACATGAGGACTTGATTCGTTCCGCAAAAAACCAAGGCAACCAAATATCTAGCTTTCACATCTCAGTTGAACAAAAGTACTCTCTTGGGTTAGGACTGGAAAGCTTGACTCGCCTTCTTCTTACATTGCCTAGTTTGCCCCTTGAAAGAGTCCTTTAGCATTCTTTATACATAACCAAATCCACTTGGTCAATGACGAGTTTGATTTTATTCCACTATAACTTTTGAGGCTTTGGTTTGGAGTAAACAAGTCTGTCACTTCAGGGAGACAGGAGCGCCGGAAGGCAATTATTCAGTTGTCAGTCAGGAGGCTTTTACTACAAGTTGTTTTTGGATGCATCGGACGTATTCGCTTTTACAAAACCATCCATCACCAGCCAATACAAGACCGAAACGGGTCATTCGTCTCGCGTGGCAAACGGCCGAAAAGATGCTTACTGATAATATCCCTTTAAATTGAGAAGAACCGCTGATAATAGAGCCATCACCAGGCTCTACGACCAAACTAAACATTAAACAGCACACCCGAGCCACCTCTACTTCCGATTGCTGCCAAATGCACATTATTGAATTTGGGCATCCAACACGACAAACGCGCTGACTTTCCCTGAAAAAATACTTCGATGAATTACACCCTTTTCACTTGGCTCAGCAGTATTCTCAACCTACATTTTACCGTGATTATGGGAACACGCGCAACGACTGGGACGATCACATGGTGCATTTTACATTTTGCACTGCAGTTGTCGGAAGAAATGACTATCGTAATATTTTGCGACCGGAAAATGAATCAGTATTCGTGGATGTTATGAAGTAAGTAAAACACAAACATCCTCGTAAATACAAATGGCACTGGATACACCATCTTAAAAAACAGTGACTGTAAATTTGTCAACCTTCCATGCATACATACATACATACATACATACATACAAACATACATACATACATACATACATACAAACATACATACATACATACATACATACAAACATACATACATACATACATACATACAAACATACATACATACATACATACATACAAAACATACATACTTACATACATACATACATACATACATACATACATACATACATACATACATACATACATACATACATACATACATACATACATACATACATTTACAGTTATTAAGAACCCCAGAACACCGCCTACTAGCGTATTGGTCTACCCAGTTTCGAATCCTGATACCTTTCGTTATTATGTTAAAACAACCATAAATCACGGCAAGTGAAATTGCGGCTAATTTTATAGATTTGTTTACCGTTGCATACTCCTCAGTCCAACTTACTCCGATGGATCCAAAGTTAAAAGCTCAAAGGATTTTGAAACATACCCTTCCATAAAATCTCATGTAAAGTGCATTTAAAAATGCCACTAGGTTCCTGGGTTAGAAAGTGAAGAGTTCTTGACCATGGTATTGAATTTGGAAAGGGATTCTAGATCCTCTTCGATAAGGGTCGTTTAATAGCCAAAAATGATCCCAAGTTTGCTAACGATTTCATAATTAAGATTGGATACAACAAAGTAGACAAAGAATGCACACGTATTCGTCGATCAATGGACGATATGGGTCTTGTTCAACACTTGTTCCATTACCTGAACTTACTGACTTCATACAATGGATACTTCAAATCACTGTTGAGATAGAGCCCAACTGTGTGTTCAGTTCCTTTGACGTCACGCCGACCCGAAAGCTTCAGAAGGAGAAATCTGGTCTGGAAAGTGCACATCAATTTATGGGTTTTATTGAATGAAATACAAACTAATGAAACGCTTGATAAGGTTTTAAATCTTATTACAAAAGATTTTGTCAAGATTGTATATCCTTATGTACGCATGTGCAAAAGGCTGGAGTATCCTTGTGCAGAATAATGTGGAGGCAATATTTTACTTCTACAGATGACCATATGCCAGCTGTGCGCGTTTACAGAATGCGTTGGTTTGGAACCAGTCACGCCGATTGCCGGTAATTCAAAGAAGAGTGCTCGATACACCTCAAATTGTGGCCTGATTTGATAGCCTTCTTCGGTCAACTCATGTTCCATAGTCGCATAATTTTCTTTTGGACACAGCTGCTGACTCCAGTCGCATCTACGCACGTCAGTGATATGGAAGGGATCGTTGGTGATCTGTTCCGAGGTTTCCGCTTTATCACAATGAAGTGCTCACTGTCTACATGAAAAGACAGCCAAATTTGAATCAATCGTAACTCAGCTAGACTTCTGACCACCACCACTCAAGAACTCGGGATTTTCATCTTGTTCTGTGCATGCAGCCAAAACAAAGTGCGCGGCACGAGCATACGAACAGAAACACCCAGAACCTGGCGGGAAATGACATTGGAGCTGGAAGGGAAATTCACGTACGTTAAGTGGCAGCGTATATCGTACCAGCTAGATTTATGAACGTCGAATTATTTCCTGCAAACAGATCAAGCAGCGGAGTCCTTAGGAAGTTGAAACATGCTTTTTCTCATCCAAGTGTTGTTTAGGTCGTGGCTTCACTGATTGCTAAAACTTGGGTTCAAGTTGTCTAGGACATTCATACGTATGTTCTAGGAAGTTAGCTCTTATAAGCATTCCTGATAACATTACTTTGCTGGTTACTCTTATTGAGGTACTTATTTAAACTGCACATCCATTGCAAATGGAAGAAGACATTGAAGACACTATGCTGGTTGGTACAGGGTCTATCGGTCTTCATTGAAGTATTCAAGCCAACGAAGCTTAATTCTCCGTTCGGATACTAGGATAGACTGAATTATAAATAGGTGAAAGACGTTTGCCGTACTTTTTTTTTATAATGTTCTTATTAATGGAAGCTCCTTGGTTGCTTAGTAAGTCTAAAACGCTGTAGCTTTGGAAGCCAGATTGTCACTCCATCTACTTCGTCAATGGTGTAGCAGCTCGCTTTATTCCTCTCCCTTCAAATGATTCGGTCATAATCAGCATCGCAACCATTGACCGCGTAAAAATCAAACACAACAGCACTGACCTTACAACCAGATCGACTATCCTTCCGGGTTGCATTGGATGCGAAGAGATAAGTAATCGATTTCGTGGTCATCAATGACAAAAACCAGCGCCTGTATACACATTGCTGCGTTGAATAGCTGGTTCTAGAAAAAGGGGGTCATAGTTTGGTTTTGTCTTGTCCTTAGGAAACAAAAAAATTCACAATACCGAATTCCTTGTCACCAGTTGACTTCCCGCTTCGATCGGCCTGTCATTGACAAGTCAAACGTACGGAATTGCGATCAGTAGATTCGTTCCAACAGTTTGCGGAACACACCACAACAAGGAAAATTTCCACGCCTAGTTTGATATCCGGGTTCGATCACTCCCTAAATCACATAGGATTCTCTTGGTGAAAGACCTTCGTGCAAATATTCTTGAGATAAACTTCTGTGGTGAGACATTCTCGGACACCGTAGTTTCGGAACGGTAAATACCAGTGATGAACAGACTGTGAAATCCGCGCGCTTCCTATCACCGACACAAAATTTCGCCTCGAAAAACTGCACGAACACACTAACGTGGAAACTACTTTCACACATTCGACTATAGTTTGCCAATCAGACTTTCGACAGAACACGACTGATACGAGGAACCGATGGTGAAACAGAGAAACGGTTTTCCCGGATGAAAGTCAAAATTCGGTCTTGTAAGGCACGACTTCAGTGAGCAATTTGGAAATGAAGAAAACCGCATTGAAGATGCGGAGACAATATTGATGAGTCAGAATCCACTGTCGCCCTAATTACAGCCTTTAATTCATTCAACCCGATGACAGAAGCATGACAAAACCTGAAGTATTAGGTAATAATAACGGCAATCATACAGATCGGGTTACTGCGCCTACTGAATAGACTGATGATAACAAACAGCGTATAAAACAGCTCTGACCCTAACTTTCTGGGGTCATAAGACGGCTTAGACTACGACGGTGCTGGATGTGACTTGCGTTGCCAGCACCGTATAAAAATACCTTAGCACACAGAGAATAATGTTAAGGCCAAGATGCTGCTGCAGGAGTTATCCAGTGACGATCTTCGTGCGAAAGAAAACAGGTCAAACCATGACTAACTTTTGAACATCATGGGAATGCTTGGGTTGGGCAAGATAGTGATGCAGCCCTTGGTCTATCCCCGGCGGACAGCATTCAGTTCAACTGTTTCCGATTTCCTACAAAAAATATTATCTCTGTGTGACAGATGTTCTGAAATTTCTTTATCAGCAGTAGAAAAAACTGTTCAAATGTGCTGGCTCCAGTAAAGATTCTCGCTGAAAACTCTTCGACAGCCCATGATCGGGTCCACCATTATCGGGGCTCATCTTGTAGGCGCAGTCCCCGAGTGTCCGTCTACCAGGTGTCCTACTTTGAACCATATTTCTGGAAACACACTGATTTGCATATCGATTTAGTTTTGACGGGAGACTCGCCAATTTCCTGCAATTTGGGTCCAACTGATCCACAAAGTTATATAATGCTCGTATGGCTTCGGCTCAACTACCGATAAAATTTGTTGCGCGTCGAGCTACTTACAAGTAGCCACAACAATATATGTGATCAGCCGTCGTGCACCGGGAACTGACATTCCACGTTAATATTTTATTTGATCTACGACGGCACACAGTTATTCCAGGAAAGTAGTAGGTTGGAACGCCTATAACACGAAACTTGGAGGTCGCAGCATTCAAGCTGAATAATGTACAGAGAAGAGCACTGCTGTTCGAACAAGGAGTCCATTACATCCTTATTTACAGAACTCTACAGTGCAAGACACCATTATGCAAGTGGATAAAAAGTCAAGATTCACAACTTTCCCACCGACGTGAGACGGTGAGTTCGAAAAAAATTCCGAAAAACTCGCAGCTCTACCCCAGACTAGTTGTTTTTTGATAAAAACAGCGCCACTAATAGGGTCCAAAAATCAGACAGACTGATTGCTGCCACCTGTGACTGAACAGAGATACCTGAAGCCTTACAAGATGTGACCTTCCAAATTTTACCAAAAGGGACAAAGTAGCCATTTATTGGCTCTCCTCGTCTGGGAACAAGTTAAATCCACAAGAACGCATAATTCAGGCGCAAGATTTTCACGGTGCTTCCGGCCTATTAGATGACTCAGCTCATTCAGAAACTGAAAACTCTTCTCGACAACAAAAAATACCAAACTTTCCCTTCCTTACAAAAAGCAGTTGCTTTAATATAGCATCGAGATATTTCCGACCATTTAAGCTCAACTTAAATTTTCATGAAAATGCAAAAATCTTGTAAACATTCTATGTGATTATTGCCTGATTTCCATTGCCACGTTTTTGTGTCCGAAAGGGAAAAACTCTTTCATCTCGGTTCATTCAAGAACAGGGAAATATACGCCACGTTCAGCCATGTCGAATATCACGACGTTTCAGTTAGGCTTTCGAACCAAGTGCGTCAAATGAGCACCCTGGCCTTATGCATGCGCCCCTATGAATATGAGACCAAATTCAAACATTGACCTTGCCTGTTGACTGCTGACTCCTGCAATCTCCATATTCCTGTATTCTGTCACTCAATGCTCGTTCTTATGTAGGTGCATCATTCAGGCATTTATAAAGTTGACGCACTGCAAATTACCGCCCACGTCTGCCGCTCCTTTCCCACCAATCGGACCTTGTTTCCCATATTTTTATTTCAGCGTTTTACAGATCGGCTAAACTCTTTCAAATGATGTCTGTTAAACATCTGAAACTGAAATACAGGACCCGGGCATAGTTGTTGTGCTTACGGCACCTTACCTAGTTAGGTGTTAAAATCGAGGCACTTAATTTATCCTGCAGGCCTGCAGTGTCCGTATAATCCCACTTTCACGACTGAACTCCCGTAATTAGTCGACTCTCTGCCGTGCGATATTCCACTCCGCTCTGGTCGGAATAGTGAGTGCTATCCATTTGTGCATCGACTCTAATTCATCGGAGGATATCTTCTCTGGAGAACCGAACACCCAATCGTCCATCAGGAATGGCCCGTTTATACTCATAAAATCTGGAGACTTCACTGCAAATCTAAAACGCTTCATTTTGCACCGGTAGTAAGTTTAGTCTTAGCGCAAAACGCCGTCGTGAAGGTGTACGCGTTTGCCAACTTTGCACTGATTAACGGCTGTTTCCTAGATGTCCTATGTTTAAAAGCAGTTGCGTAGTTGTGTTGTCTGGCATTGCCCTACTGTCGAACCACCTTGAAGTCAAACTGATCACATTCCCATCATCAACATATATTTTTGGAGAGCATGGTCACAAACATAAAAAGTGAATGCAATCGACGAATGCGAAAGAGTAACGGGAGAATATGGGAGAAAAGAGAGAAACGTCTCATTCGAAATCATGCCAAGAACAGTTCCAGTCTGATGAGGTGGATCCCAAAGTATGTAAAAACCCTGATATGGAAACACGCGTCTAAAGACCAACAAACGAAGAAGGGACAATGTTGAATGTTGTTCAAGGCGTGGTAGGCGCTAGCACAGTCAAGATTCGCACATCAGGCACAAAGTATCCATCATACTGGGTCTGGTGTGAGATCAAATAGCAAAAATGTACATTCAACGACATGTGCCACGCATAAGTGTCATGAAGTATCCAGAGAGCCCACAATGGCAAGCAAACATAAGTCACTGACTGCGACCTTAGGAAGTCCCAGTCTAATGACAGCCTTAGCAGATTGAGGAAAGCAGATCCCTCGATAAGAGATGATCATCGGTTGGTGGGCCGAAAAGTCGACATCACAAACGATTCCATGTAGGGCCGAGATTATGGCAAGGGAATATTCATCAGCACCATACTTCCGCTTCTTCTCATTCCACACACTCACCCCGCGCCCATCCGTGGCTATCCTGACGTCTATTACAGTTGCTCGGCCATCTCGAACAGCGATTAGGTCAGGTTTGGTGAAGAACGTCGAAGTAGGTGCTCTCAATTCCTCAAAGACAGTGCATCCCAGTCTACGGAGACGTTTTGCGAGTTCCCTTGCAACCCGATTTTGACGAGAAGTCTGGCATCATGCGTGATCTAGCAGGATTGCAAAATATGTACCAGACTCTCCGGTTGGCCACAGTTTCCACGACATGAGATTGTCTTGCCACCATGACCAGGCCGAGCGCTTCTAACTCTCGTCCTGAGCAAGTTGCATCGGAGCTGGATACCGTGAATAAATATCCGAGTAAATACTCGTTCTGGAAATACGAGCCGTCGCTTCGAGAGATGCGAAGCGACCAACTTTCGTAAACCGCGACCATCAACGCTGTTGTGCAGAATATCACCCCAAGCAGCCACCAGCTCTTCCTTGGTGTTTACACATGCACCATGAATTCGGATCGGTAGGCTGAGATTCCGAACAATGGTATAGTCTACTCCTTGATTGCCGCCTTGACTCTTGGCAGAGGGTTTCCGGTTAACAAGCCGTGAGATAGTAAGATGGAATCAAAGTTGTCAAACTCGACCTGTGTACTGTGAGATCTTTGGAACTTCCCAAGAGATACCGCTTGTACATAGTAATAAACTTTGCAGGACATGTCACGAACCCGAACACACGGAAAATTTTTGTGGTGTCTTAGCCTAGCTATTTAGTCAAATTTAGCTTGTCTATGTGCGCTCGGCTAATGGCGAGTAGTGTTTGAGTCAGTGTCGCTTAATGTACCTGATTTCTAGATCAAGTGCTTAGTTGACTGTTGTGTAAACTTTTAGACATCCCAGCCTTGACTGTTTTACTTAACGTTTCTTCACAATGAGTGCTTCCGGTTCTTTATTCTTCCCACTGTAACTTACACTCATCTCAACTGCATGGCAGTACTCTTGTGATACCTTCATTAACCAAAACAAGGATGCGAAAACCTGCGAGTTAATGTTTCTCGCATTGTCGACATTTTGAGAAGCTCATGGGAACTATTGAAAACCCAGTGAAGTCACTGTTCAATACAACATCATTCTCACATAAGTCGGTTATTGTTTCACGAAAAGCCGATCTTATTCTTTCACGTCCGGCGCATGGACGTTGAACTGTGCTAATTGATATTCACGTGCACATGAGATATCACAAAACACGCTGTGTTTGTAATAGGAAATAACGAGGAAAATCCAAATTAAACATTCTTATCCACTTTTATTCTGAAATTCTGTCAAGCACAAAACGTTAATTTGCGAATAATACTATGAAGAGAATATCAGATTAACTGCAGTGAGAATAAGTCCTGTTCCGGCAATCATGCCTCCGAATATCCATTCGTATACTGACGGAGGCTTCGCACTTTGTTCAACCAAAAACGTGTAGTAGAGAGCATATGAAATTATCGCAAGCAGCACTAAACATGATAAAGAAAAACAGAAAAAGTGAGAGGGGTATCGAAAGGCAAGAGTTTTGCATACTAATAGCATACTATATATATATATATATATATATATATATATGTATGTATATGAAAATGACCGACTATTGACCAGAAGAAACACCATCCATAAGTTTTCCAAAACCCTATGCAGTGAGTGTCTTCTGTCAGTGTATGTACCACTCGATACAATTTGGGCTGTACAAGGGTTGTAAAAAAACAGCAATCATTCATTCGAAACCCGCTGGTCTGGAATCTACTAAGAGTACTATAGTTCTAGTAGATGAATGGAAAGGTAAACGACTTTCACAGTACAGCTTTCGGGATTGGAAACATTCAGCTTGATTGATTACATCAGTCGTGGTGAAAAATCTGAAAAAAAACTAAATTCGACGCTTTTTCATAAAGGAAACTACTCACAAAGTTTTTGAAAACTCTTCAACAGCCGACGACCGGTTTCGCCCTTCTTGAGTCTCATCAGGTAGGCGCAGTCCCCCAGTTTCCGTCAACCTTATGATCTACTTCAACCCAAAGTGGACTGTTTCCGAGAAACACACTCATTTGCAAATCAATATGGTTTTCACGGGAGACTCAACTGAATCTCGCGTTTATGATGTCCTCCAGCTGAATATGCTGCACACGGGCTGCCTCGTGATTCAGTTGGCACGATATTCGAGATATCCCAGTATATTTTCATAAGGGGAACTACTCACAAGGTTGCTGAAAACTCTTCAACAGCCCTGTTTATTAGGCTGTCACAGAAAGGTCATATAATTCAGCACCGCAAGGAATAGCTCTGGAAAATGCGGACTTATTGACGTTTAAACTCCCAGGATGTATAGTGGTTGGAGTGACAGTGCCATATTGAACGGTTTCGGGGATGCACATCATTCGGGGTGAGCGCCAAACAAACAGAGTTTGTCAACCCAGTGCTTAAGGAGTATGGTCAAGCAGGAGATCTGTGAGGAGATTTAACTGTAACAAAGCTGTTTTAGGTCTTCCGCTAGTGGTCCGATCTCACTGTATTCACTGTTCAATACCCCTGGGTGGAATGATTTTCGGTCCGTAATTACACCAATATTGAAGACCTCTTCCCTATGTAAGACAAATACTCATAACTGATGTGAAGTAGACGCATAATTTCGTAAGGTGAGTTGATATGGAAGTAAACCGAAAACGTCGTTCAGTTATCGACTAATTTCTTTAATGATGGAGCCCTAGTTCACGAAGCAATGGGTAAACTGTTATGGGAACACTTCCCCAACCTTCATTAGCCAGTTTAGTGCATCATAAATAATTATCTACGGATTGCATACCGAAGCCAAAATTCAATTTAGATCAAAACATCGTGCATTCAGTCCACGATAACAGCGGTTTCTTTTGCTCCGCTTATCGGAAGATTTGTATCCTATCCGTTTCATTGAAAATACACGACAAAGTCAATCTGGGAGATCAAAGTCAGCATTCTCCACCAAACGCGGTCCATTTTCCGAATCGTAATGTGAGACTTACGTAGCGTGATATAAGCCCCTCACCTAAGCAATCATCACAGAACCGTTGTGTCATTTTTACCACCTCATCGTTCTATATTTTTCAGGGTTACGAAGTTAGATATAGTAATACTAGTGTGGTGGTGGGTACTATTGTTGAAGTAGGCGAGTAATATGTTTTCTCGTAACTTCACTTTGTGTCTGTTGGAAAGTGAGTTTTATTACGGAATCTGTGAAATTGCTTTAAAGCTCTCATTAACATTTGAGTGACAGTCAGTGAATATCCAGGAAAATCCAGGAGGACAAGTTCAAGAAGCAGCATTCTCCACCAAACGCGGTCCATTTTCCGAATCGTAATGTGAGACTTACGTAGCGTGATATAAGCCCCTCACCTAAGCAATCATCACAGAACCGTTGTGTCATTTTTACCACCTCATCGTTCTATATTTTTCAGGGTTACGAAGTTAGATATAGTAATACTAGTGTGGTGGTGGGTACTATTGTTGAAGTAGGCGAGTAATATGTTTTCTCGTAACTTCACTTTGTGTCTGTTGGAAAGTGAGTTTCATTACGGAATCTGTGAAATTGCTTTAAAGCTCTCATTAACATTTGAGTGACAGTCAGTGAATATCCAGGAAAATCCAGGAGGACAAGTTCAAGAAGATGTCCAATTGTAAGTAACTGTTCAGTTGATGTTTTCTAATAAATGGCTCCGCGGAGAAGGCCTGTTTCCTTTCGCTGGTATAAACGTTCGTCAGGTTGGACGAGAAATCAAAAGGAAAAAGACAAATTCACTCGTCTTTTAACATCCTTGCGATCTAATTCAACAGAAATGCAAACGAAATAAGTGAAGCTATAAAACTGCCTTAGAGTGCACTATTGCTGCAGGGAAAATCTGAACCCATAAGCTCTATGACATTCAGGGCCAGATGGAAATCAGTGCAACAATAAACGCAAGATGGAGGATAAAATTCGGTGGGTTGAATGTCATATAGGATGGTTTTTCGGGCTGGAATAATCGTTAAGTCTGAAGGGCAACCGAATGTTTGCATAAATACTGTTCCAATCAAACTCGGACACTATATTCAAAAGACTGGTTAGAAGTATTTAGCTTTAAACGAGATAGAGCACTGCCAATATTTATATGCTTTGAACTAAAAATTCCATGATGGAGACATCTTATGCAGGTTCGCATTTAATGTGGGTCAAGTTAGCTACAAACGATTGGCGGATGTCTTACCAAGAAGCCCTAAAAGTGATATAGTCTAAACTACGTGGATTAGGGAAACAACATTACTGCACCATGTAACGATATTAAAAGGAATAATCCAGTTTGGATTGTCAAAAACACTACCCAGCCTACTCTGAATCAGCAAGCATTGCACGGAGTGCCAATTTTGGAAGTATCGTCTACCCTCATTTCACGAGCCGAGAATACCATCATACTTCCAATATCAAACAATATTTTGATGCGTTGACAGACCGGAATCATTGATCGGCGACAAGAGGACGTCCTGCAAAATCCATAAAATTCACAAATACTCAAATTCTTTTTTTTTAAACTGACAAATCACAACTAATTTTTTTCGACTTATCTCAGTTTAGTGAAGGACTTATTTCCTGAGCTGATGCGATTATACAACACTTAACAGAAATTGTTGCCTTGGATATCACATAGCCATCAGGACATTCAAACAGTTGAGTTATGTTAAAAGCAAATATAAAATAATGCTCAATTTGTATCAAGACAATCCACTGTCTGAGTTTGTTGCAGAGAACGTCAAACAGATAACTGATATTCGGAGCGAAAATTTGAAGCTTGATGAAATTTGGGAAAGCTACTAGTGAGAACCGCATAAATCACACAAAACTATTGGAAACGCTTTCGATAGTTCCTCACTGACTTCATCCTCCTGATGGCGTCTTATATAGCATGAATATTATTACAAAGACGCTTCAACTGAAAGAAAGTTGGTGTTGTGTGGCACAGTTGTCAAAAGCTAACATAGCTAAGGAATTCACCTAGGGAGCATCTGCGTCTTTAGTTAACACCAGTTTGGCTTTTACATCAACGTACATTATAATCTGCATGAAGTCAAGTATTCAACAAAAAATATGGTTGATAACACTCCATTATTGTACTTATTTGGTGTCTTTCAAGAAGAAGAGAACCCGTGGCGGGCGTTTCAAGCGTTTGCAAACAACTTGTGTATGGTCGGGGTAAAATTAAGTCTTCTTGTGCTCCACTTGAGGGGGGAAACAAGATTGTACATATCGGATTTGTCGTTGCTATCATTGTCCTGGTTGTTTTTTGAACAGATCCTTGTCGGGGGCACTCAATTACACTGATTTTTAGGTCTTTTAAAAAGGCCCTTTTCCATATGGTGGTGATAACTGGTTAGATCTATTTACTCTGCATATGTTTGTTTAGTCTTCCTCAACTGTGGTGTCAAACGATGGCATCAGCGTCCCAGCGCATTCGGAACGGCAAAACTGAAAGTAGCACATTTTGTCTATGCTCATCTACTTCTGGTTCATTGGTCACTTTTCTCAAAGAAACACAAAGAACTACACCTTTTTATCAACCGTTATTTTGCCGAGCTTCTGAAGTAACTCCAGCCCACAGAGGAACTGGTAAGAGCTACTGAGACAATGATGAATTGGACGACCAGCTCTGTTGCGCTCAGATTTAGGTCTTGTAAAATCCAGCAGCAGATAAACGGCATGCCTCCTGATGGGCGTTTATGGCCCCAGGAATAACTTAGTCCCTGGCAAGAGGATACTGAGCACAGAAACATCGGATTTTGTGAGACCCGACGGAAGCTCAAAATGATGCATTTTCTATATTCAAAGACGCCACAAAGGACGCAAAATAAGGACAGAGTCTTAAACGAGTCTTGGACGGTACAAAAGTTCCATGAAAACCTCGAATCGTTTTCGTGTCCTGTGAAGCGGAAGGTACCGTTTTTCTCAGCTGTACCGTAGCTGAACGCCTGGTACATTTGACTAAATTACTTGAAACATGCTGAAAGAAAAGACCCAAAAATTCTGTGAAACACCCTTTCAATAAAGTAGTTCTCAGGAAATTTACTGCTTGCAAAAGTGATGTTTGTGTATGAATAGAAATAAGGTTTGACTGATCATACTGACCCTACTTAATGACGCTGCAGAGAAGCTACTGGACGTGGAAGTAAACGGCTGATCGCAAAAATTCCTCAAAGAGAATCGAATTGGAGAGCAATATAAACGGAAAGGCATGGATAACCTTAGCCTTGCCAGAGGAATTATGTGACGAAAGCATTTTTGTTGGCAACATTGTAGCGCACCTGAAAATTGAAAAATGAATTACTATCCCTGCATTCTACCAACACATGTTTACTATAGCCAGTGGAGCGCAGGAACCAAACGACCAGCCATAATATCCTTCAAGAGACCGTTTTTAAGGCTCAAGTTTAAGCTACCACACTTCGGACTTGAAAACACTTGCTGTGATGTTTGGTGAATTCATAAGCAAATACCTTCTTCGAACTGTATCCTTTTATTGATTCAACCACAAACGAATGCATGACCGCAGGAAGATGAGAAGATTATCGAATATACACTCACTTGCAAACTAATTTGGTTCTTTTGAGAGACTCACCAGGAACCCAGCTGAATCCCTCGTTTATGATGTTCTCAGGCAACTGAATATGCTGCACCAGGCCACCTCATGTTTCAGTCGCTACGATATTTGAAATATCGCGATGCATGTATATCTTCGTGATATACTACTCATAAGGTTGCTGAAAATCCGCTGAAAAAGACCTCAACGTCCAAGGTAATTTCATGAAGGTGAGATGTACGCCTAGTAAGCTTTAATTCAGGCAAACGGTAATGAATCAGTCAGGGGAAGCGTAATGCTCATTCAAACAAACTGATCATGTTGATGGATTAATACACATCCATGCTCGTTTTAACAATCTTATAATATTGAATACGATACCTGTTGTGAATGCATGCACTAAAACGTCAGTCTGATTTGTAGTCTTGCACTAAATAAACCGAGTTAGTGTAACTGTTGGAATCCAAGCCAACATTTGTCAACCATCTGTATGAAAGTTGAATTCCATACTCTTTCATTTCCGGGTTTTTCACCTCACGTTATTCTGCTGTATGGTTCTCATTTTACGCCTCCTTGGAAACCTGCCGACGAGGTGGTCTTCGAAATCAGGTCAGATAGAACAGATAACAACCTCTGGCTGCAATGAAACCTGCGTAAGATTTTTTGTCATTAAAACGTGTTGTTTCCAAGTCCATCTGGTGCGGATATGAGGCATGAGTATGTCTAACATTATCTTTCAGAAATGTTAATACAGGCATTTTGACTTCATCAACCATAGATTTGCTATTTGGAAAGATTCAAATTTGCTGAGTAGTGTTCATGGAACGGGCTATATGGCAAGTGATATTAGGTTATTCATATGTTTACCTACATTTGAGCTGTATTAGTCATCACGCTTCAGCAAGGCATAAGTAATTTTTGCCAGCTTGCGTCAACAATAGCGTGAGGTTAAAAGACTGTGTTTACTGTACGACCCGGGGAGTAGTTTCGGTCCGTGGTTTTACGAAATGGTAATTCCGACCTGAAAACCTCGAACGTATTCACGCACATGAACACCGTTGTCAACTGGCAGCAATATATCGTGTCCATAAGCGTGTATCGAGATATGAAGATAACCCAATCAATAAAATGTCGAACTTTGAATTTCATATATTTGACCATTATCCAACAAACAAAGAGCCTGGTTTTTACTTTAAACGCTTCCAAACGAAACGTTTGCAGAGAGCATGGCGTGGCAGCTCGAAATAGTGGCGGTTACTATGGGTTCTTCACGCGCCGTTGAATGGGTCCACTTGAAATTACTTTAGGGCATGGTAGGTAACCGACATCAGTGATAAGCTTGCTGCTACTTGTTATCCAGAATCTGCAGAGTAAGCTTTCTCGTCGCTGTATACTGGAGAATTTTTGGGTGATATTTGCAAGGCGGGTTACGCCAGTTTTGTAGATGGCATACGCTTTATACATGGTGCTCAACTGTGCTTGTTTTGATGAATTTGAAATCTTTAAGCCATTTACTCTAGTAAGTGAGGTTTTGAATTCAGTGAAAATCTCGCCCCTTATTTCTTTCGAGCCTTTCTTCCCCAAGTGGCTGCATGGTACACCACTATTATTCACTGGTTTTGTATCGCCATCCATGATGACGATGATCATGTCGACGAATAACAATGACTGTGAAGCTGACATTGTTAATGGTGGTGATAATAATGACGGCGGCCAATCCCGTCTACTTTCCCTCTATCATCCAAAATGGTTGTTCCAACCTTGGAATTTTCCACACCAATCCAGACATCCGTCCGTCCTCTGCCGCCTGCCTCCTTTTGTCTCCATTTTTTGTTCCCCATTTTTTAGAGGGGGGTAAAGGCCCATCTTTTGCTGGTATTCCTTTGTTTGGTGTCTTCTTTGGGCTTGTCACATAACAGCCATCTTGAAGGTTCGGCCACCCTTGTTTCTCTCTTTGAAGCGAATTGAGCATGTATTGAGTAGAACACTCAAACTAAGGTGGTAATAATGGCACTAGTGTGATACTTTAAGATACTCAACAAAAGCCCCATTTATTATATTCCACATGTCACCACAAAATGTATGGAGGGCTTAGCACAAAGCAACAAGGGTTGAATTTTCGCGTGCCACTTTCAGTCAATTCTCAGTCAATTCTCGAGCACAGATGCTTAGCCAAATTCCTCAGCCGAATCCCCTACACTAGCTGCGTGCAGTTTATCTTTCTCGTTGGTTTAGTGCTCTTTATTGATCACTCTGTTTGCGTATTTATTTCATTCAGACTGACGAGATGGACGGATTAAACAAGTCATCATAACTGGTAATATGGTGAAATATTGGTAACTTGGGTGAGTTTATTGGTTGTTGATCAGATGGCTGTTGATCTGTTCGCCGAGCTTGGCAATTGGCTTGCAAACGTTTCGTCACCATACGAGGAGACATCATCAGTGCGCAGTTGGGCGGGTACTTCTTCCTTGCGTGCGTGTGTTTATATAGCAGTTAAAAGGCTATCTGTTATCTTCTGACGTAATTGGCTACTGAAGTGTAACGAGTCTAGTGAATCTATTGGTCCTCAGCTACCACAGCAACTATCCAAATTGCCACAAAAGAAGCTGCATTCCGACCCTTTTCAAGCGGATCGAGACACACTGCAGTACAGCAGAATCCAAGATCAAAGAAGAAAAGCGCCCATATAAATTGTTTCAGAAAAATGGATATTCGAGGAACTTCATCTGGAGAACACTCAAGAAGCCAAATACGATCGATGCAACAGGACAAACTGCAAGCAAACGAGTCACACTTCCGTACATCAGGAACACCGCTGAAATGACGGCAAGGCTCCTACGACAGCACAATACAATGATCGCCTACAAGACTGCGAATACTCTGCGGAGGACGTTATCAAGACCAAAGGGGAAATTCGATCCAATGGCGAAGAACAATGTCATATACAGGATCCAATGCAAGGACTGCGACAAACGGTACGTAGGACAAACAGGAAGGAAGCTCTCCACCAGAATACATAAATACAAACTCGCCACTAAAAGACACGATCAATTCTCCCTCATCTCCGCACACAAAGACCAAGACGGACACGAGTTCGACTGGAACGGCGTTCGCATACTGACTCAAGCAAGAACAAAACGAGAACGCGAATTTATGGAGGCGTGGTACTCTACCGAAGAAGCCATCAACAAACACATCGAAATTGATACCATTTACCAGCCACTAAGAGCGAGAGAACGCCAGAACCACAGAACTTAGAGCTGCAAAAGCGACCATATGAGGAACTCATACAAGAAGCAAGAAAGCGTCATTCAAACGGACACATCAATTGGATTGGAGGAGGCGCCCAATCAAAGCACCAAATCAACCGGCGGACGCAGGGACACTAACCGCAATGGTGGAGGAAATCGGGCGGTACAAGCAACCAATCAAACTCGATAACGGCAGACCACAACGCAATGCGAATCTAGGCCAGAGAGAAAAAGCTACTAAAATTAGAAGCCGTTGGGATAACCAATCAACACAAAGGAACACAGACCACAAAGCAACAAGGATCACAAGGGACCAGTAGATTCACTAGACTCGTTACACTTTGGGTAGCCAATTACGTCAGAAGACAACAGATAGCCTTTACTACTATATAAACACACGCAGGCAAGGAAGAAGTACCCACTGATGATGTCTCCTCGTATGGTGACGAAACGTTTGCAAGCCAATTGCCGAGCTCGGCGAACAGATCAGCAGCCATCAGATCAACAACCATAGTCACCATAACTATTTTCAGGCTGATGCGGTATCCAAACTGGTATTCAGTTAGGTCCGTTAGATTAGGAGCCAGAGGAAATCAACCAGGATACCAAGGCCTCAGAGCAACAAATTGGGATAATCAGTACAGGCCAAAAATAAAAACAAACCACCAGAAACTGGCAAAAATTAGAATGCCATTGAATCATCGCTCAAAACGACAGCTGATGAAATAGACCTCGGAATATCTTCGCATCTTCACTGCTTGCCTTATGATACATTACATACTTTGTACATTTTTGGCCTACTGAAGCCGGTTCTCCATCATATTTGTTCGAACATTCCCCAAAATTGTAGACAAAAAGCTGCCCAATGGGTTTCAAGCGTGTGCCACGCTACCTGACTGGGAAGTCCTGACTGGTGGGTCAATCGATCGTAACAACCAGGATTGTTACTGGGTCGTCGTTCAATGGTTTGGGCACACCAATCACATCGCTCAAGTGTGGACACGTTCGCCTGTTCAGACGTGAAAGTTCAGATGCGTCCAATGTGCGTTGGTGAAGTAGTGGTTACACGCTCGCTCCGCACGTCGGATGTAAGGGGTTCAAATCCCGGCACGGCCATTGGATATGCACTGCTGATGAGCTCTAATAAGAGCGAAACTCGAGTACAGTGTTTCCCTTTGGTGTGGACTCACCGGAATAATTACGCCAGAACGGGAACACAACCGTTCAAACGAGAGTGGTGTGACTATGAACATTCCAAGACCGCTTGTTGTGGGTTTTCTCATTGCGTCTTTAAACTGCGCTTTTCATAGATGCGTGCATTCATTTATCTGCGCAACTCAATCGAACAGATAGATTGGATTTCGAAGAAACGAGTTGTAGCACTGCGCCACATGGCCCCCAGACATGGTGTACACGTCATCTGACGCCTCCATCTTAAAGGTTTTTGCAAGTAATTTGGCTGAGATTGTCGAACTGGACGGAGTTTGGGTTGTTAGTAACAAATGTTACCGACCTCGAACAGACACGCATTAGGTTGCTGGTTTTAGCTTGACGTCCAACATTATGTGATCATCGATTTCGATGGAAAGATGTTGTGGACAGTGGGTAACAGGATCAGGGCTATAGAAATACGTTTTGCTACAATTTTATACGCGACTTATTATACGCAAATTGTGAAAAACTTTTGGCAGTCCAAATTAAAAATAGACTCCGCGCCAAATCTCCAGCCAGTTTAGCCAAAAATGACGAAATTAACAAATGACCAAGTATGACGAATGGGTAATTGGTGCTCGTGTTTAAAAAGTTCATTGGACAATTCTGAATCATAGTCAAATTTGAAGGAGTAATTTTGGGAAAGGGGGGTGTTTGCGTACAAGTAACTCAAATGCTGTTGGATAAGAAAACAGGTATTCTCTTATTAAATCGAGTCAGTTTGAAGGACTTTGTTTTGATGGAAAACAATTCAGGAGAAATGTGATCGATGCGCGAAAATCCTTAGACACGGTTATCGCTGTAATGTATTTTGTCTGACACTGAATTTAGAAGTTGCTGTGGCAGCCTACACTGCTTACAATAAACTGCTTCACCGGAGCAGGGGGCGGCGTTTGAATGAAAATTCCACTGAAAATGCAAGTGGGGTCACACAAAGGTTCAGCGAAATTTCTACTTACTTACATACAAGAACTTGTAACAAATTATCAAGGAAGAGAAGCTGAAGAGGCGCAGCCAATCCATGATTGCTCCTCTGGTAGAATTCTCTAGAATCTGAATGTGTATTCCCAAGGAAACATGCAGAGTTTTCTGCAGCGGGGTAGTACTACAAACAAACTACATAGGTGCATAAAGCGACACCGATTTCCGAGAGTTATTGTAATATACGTCAATAGTTTGCAGGATTAACATTTGAAAATTCCGTGACATTTTGAATTTTAGTTCTGGACAACAAAAGTGCCTTTCCCGTTTTGTTCACAAAAATTTGGATAGAACAATGTTTGCAAAACTTAGCATTTGGTCGAAGTAACTCGCACTGGTATATGACACTTAGTTAAAAAAAAGACACCGCGCTAATGGCTTGGGTCTCTGTCATTTGCAATTAAGTCAACGGGATTACTTACAACATAATTAACAATGAATGTTATCATTAAAGTCAAACCGCTTTCCGCTGCCGCCTCACGAGCTGAACAAATACTGGAATTCCGTAGATAATATTTGGTTTCTACAGAATGTTGACTGCGCCAGATATATACGCGAATATGCTTAGGTGTTTACAAGGAATGAAAGGCAACCCGTTTTTTAAGGCAAATTAAAGGTGATACAATGAGTGTTCTGCTACAATGAAGCAAGACTATGGGAGTAAAAATGCATTATCTGCGAAAAATATCCGTCAAAAACTTTGTGGGTATAAAGACAGAGTCACAATTTGAAAAGTATGTATCTCAGCGTGACGTGTAAGCTCAACCAAATCCGTACTCAAACACCAACGAAGCTTCTGTGAAATTAGTTCACTTCCATTCTGCTAAAGAGATGGATTTCAGAAGAGGATTACTGAACGGCCAGTGGAACCTAACCGGATAGGACTGGTTGCCTGATGGAAAGCACCAGCTGAGTGGACGAAACAGTGCTCCGCGCGCTCTTTGAGGCAGAATATGTCTCCAGCTGTTTAAGCAATCCCCACAGAATGAAAAAGAACCGACAAGCACGCTCAGTCATGGCAGATTCAATGATATCCACAATGCAACTCTGCTTGCTCTCTAGCAGCGTTCCTGGCAGAGTTAAAATTTTTACCAGAAAAACTAGCGCACTGAATCAGAAATATGCAAACAAGAGCCAGTTATAGAACAGCAAGCCTCCTAAAAACATTTGAAAGCCTTAGATGTGAAAAACTTTGCTGTTGACGTAACGTGGTTAGAAATTCAAACACATGAAACTGTCTAATGGTACCGATACTGGTAAAATCATCATTCAGAAGAAAGCGTTCTGGGTTTTCAATAACGTCCTAACCCTTTACGTTTAGAGCAATCTCAACGTTTTACAAGATAGGTAAAACAATATCAAGTCATATATCGATGTTTGCTGTTTTGGGGAATACCCTCAAGCCCTTTACTTCCCGAGCAACGGAAAAGTATCAGAAAAAGGCCTGATTCAAGTCGTGTAAATTCAATTCGACAATAACAGCCCATCAGCTCTCCAGTGAGGATCCGGAAAAATTCTAAGAGTGAAACATTTCGGACTTTGAGACCATCCGCGTCCCTAGATGACCTAAAAATTCAGCAGTCTGAAGAAACTACGAAACATGTCTTATGGCGACTAAGTTTTGTAATCCTCTTCGAGGGAATTTGAGTGAAAAATGGACTGAGTGAAAACATCACTCCCAGGTTTGGGATTGCCGAGAAAGTCCCATCGGATAGTAAGTAGCTGTAGAGGTTAGCTTGATTCCAGCATTTTCATAGCATTTGAGTAAGAAAGGCGAATATCTTCCAGGCACTTCACTTCGACAGTCGGTGTGGGGCTACCAGCAAGCCCTTAGTACGAACGCAGAAGGTGCCTGAGTTTTAATTATGGTGAACTGATAACTTGATGAGACCTTTACTGCCCAAGACAATGATGGGTGCAAGGAAACAAGCGTCACTCCGCCTGGAGACTGGTGCTATGCACTTCAACCATGGAATAGTTATGGTTGCTTGACTTTATTTTCGTGAAGAAATTCAACCTGAACCAAAATTAGTTCCCTTAGATAAAGAGTATCAAAAGTGTTCTCTTTTACCGGAAATTTTCTGTGAAGAAACTTGCTTCTTGGTGATTCTGATCAGGACTAGATCGCTTATCAGTGTGTGTATTCAGCAAGGTGTTACCCATAGCTTGAACATTCAAAACTCGATGGATTTATTTTGAGAAGTCTAAACAGTCCAGAACAGACCAACTGCAGACATTCCTGCACTGACGAATGCAATGATCAAGGAGTCCACTCAGATCACTCTCATCTCCCCTAATTTTGAGCATTTTTCGATTATTTACGGTCGCTTTGGAAGTAATACACAAGTAAAGTTTACACATTATCGTCTCTGATATCGCGAGGTTGCAAGTTTGGGACTAAAATATCACCACTTCTATATGGAACGTTCTATTTGTTGGCTATTGCCCATTGAGGTGTTTTGCCTATAGCTTTTTGTCGGGACATACTGACCAATGAAAGATCTGCCAATACGCAAATACCTGAATCTCCTGTGATCACAAAAGTAAAATTTAAATCCAGAAGTAATTTTTCGCAAAGCAGTTCATCATTAGAAATTGAACTTTGTGGAACGTGCCATGTCTCTCCAACTTATTATGAAATCTGTTCATTAAGTCTACACCAAGAGGAAACAAGTGTCAACTAAGACACTGATTAATAATTGATCTTAGTAATACAAATGCTAAGAACAAAAACAATAGGCAATATTATTTTGCCTGCCGCACCGTGGCAATACAATTGCAGCAGGTGACAAGTGGTTGCTGACCGACATCACGAATGCAATGTGAATGGTCTTTGAATGCCAAACAGGTCGATCAAATAAATAGTTGAAGATTGAAAGATCCCCAAACATAGTGTGCCAATCCTTCAGCGCCAGAGGAACTTTGGATCACTGTGATTACCTAAATATGGCTAAAAAATGGATACCTTTCAAAAGTGCTGTCTTATATACAGAGTTCAATCCTCTATTTAGGACATCGTTTCAAAGAATAGATGCAAAGATCAAAATTTTGCCGCCTTTTGAAATGTTATAGAATATATTTTTGTTTCTCTTGGGTTAATTAGTCTTCTTCAACATGTTGGCTTATTTTGTAATCCACGGGGTAAAATTTAGCGAACATTGAAATATTATAATCACTTATTTATTTGTGTCTGCGCGCAACTGTTTGGAGTTCATCATCTTAACCTGACCATGTAATAAATAGGAGCATAAAGCGGAGCTTGTCGTTAAATTTCTTTTAGAAAAGCAAGATCCCATTGATATTGAATGCTCGTTTTGAACACGACTATCAAGGGGCTATTCCCTTCTGCCTCACATATAATAAACTTTGAAATAAGGATTTTGCTGTTTTATGTTGACTTCAGAATAAAAATTTCAGCCTTATTTTTAGTTCTCAGGAAGGCAGACTGATGACTTGTTTAAAAACTCAAAGAGTGCCATTTGTGGAAGCTATCTAAGGCTTCCTGATACTAAAGCGGCAACCACGACGACAAAAATTAGCTCTGTTATGTCGCCTCGTTTCGTCGGCAATATTTAAGCAAAATGACTTTAAATAATATTCCGGAGGCATCAAAATTCAACCGCTTTAAAGTTTTATTCACTAACAATGTGCTTGTTTTTGTCCTCCAGCTAGGTCCCTTGGCATTCTTGCCCGGTATTGCATGTACATTTGTGTACGTATTAAAGTTGGAAAACTACGTTTCCATCTTAAGATTCAGTCTCCTTCAAGAGTGGAAATGCAAATTGTCAGTGTTAATCTATTGCTATAATGCACCAAGTTTGTGGCCTCTTGACATGCAGAATATTTTGTTATTCATTATTTTGGGTCGGGAACAGTAAAAATCTGCACACTAATTACGAATAAATTCACTCGGTATTAGTTAAGTTATCCATCCGGACAGACACCAGCGGAAGCTGGAACGGTTAGGCTAATGATGTTTAAAGTAATCCGAGTCCTCACTTAGCGCTCCAGTTGTTGAACACTGTGACATTTGACATGATTTAAGTGACGACATAAAAATCCACGAAGTTTTTGACGTCGCTTGCCTATCGCTCTTATAGGCCACACTTTGGACACAATAAATTATTTTTTCACATTTGCCCGACTAGGGCCGTTTCAGAAGGGCTGCAAAAAATATTGTGAAACCTCATTTTTGGGGATGTTAAGCGACGAAAAACAGTAAGTTCGACGTAGTTTTTGGGACACAACTTCTTACTGGAGGATATTTTTAGACAATTTAAATAGCGATGGAATCTTGCTTTGCATCCTCAGGAGAGTTGTTGTTTTGTACCGTCATGCAAGTCAATCAGAGAAAACCGAATGGATCATTCAACACCAATTTTTTGTATTCCATAAGAATATGGATTGTGCACACATAATGCACTCATCATAATATTGTTGAAAATCTTTCAAGTAACCAATGACCGGTGCGCCCTTCTAAAACCTCGTCATGTTGGCGCAGTTCCGGAGTGTTCGTCAATCTTGTTTTAACTAAACCCAAATTGCACGAAATTGATGGAATACTCTGATTCACTTACCAGTTTGGTTTTGACGACAGCTCACCTGTAACCCAAGTAAAACTCTCTTATATGATGTCGTGGGCTGCTGAAGAGTTTTCGGCAACCTTAATGGTGGTGCAATACGTCCATACAATATACCGCGACATCTCGAGTATCGTGCGAAATAAAACATGAGGCGGTCTGCTGTGGCACACTCGGTTGCTTATAAACAGCCTAAGTGAGTGATTCGGTTGGTTCAAGGTAGGACTCCCGTCAGATCCAAATTGGTACACGAATGTGTCTATTTCGCTCATTTGAATTGTAACTTGAAATCGGCAAGCTATTTTTCTCAGTGCGCAATTATTTCCCGCGTAACAAAACTAGCAAGCTAAAGAAGATGCATACTAATTTGTACTTTCGGGTAGCTCGCGCAGTCAGACTTGTCCAAAAAATAGAATAAACTCACCGGCTGCACCGCCCAAAACTGCAGCAATAATCCCTGTGAGTTTTTCTTCCATGGAAATGCAAAATCCAATCGCTACGACAACCACCGCCGCGATAAATACAAACAAGGCGAGGAAGTTGAATGCCGCACCTGCTCTGAGTTTACTTGTTGGAAGATCTGCAAAAAACGGGTGATTGTTTTATCAAATCAATTGAACAGCTCTATTTCTCTCACACGAAAGGCGCTCACATCTGAACGTTACTTACCTCCAAGTGAATGCCGCACCTGCTCTGAGTTTACTTGTTGGAAGATCTGCAAAAAACGGGTGATTGTTTTATCAAATCAATTGAACAGCCCTATTTCTCTCACATGAAAGGCGCTCACATCTGAACGTTACTTACTTCCAAGAGCTTCGCCAACTGTTGCGATTGCCGCCACGGTACATAGAATCCCTATCGCAGCGGCGACAATAACCAAGATTTTTGTTACGTTTGGCATTTTAACAATGGTTTTAGAAACCTAATCAAGGACGATTATATAGTCTGGACTTTGTCAACTGAGGCAAACCCTGTGTGCACACAAGCGCACTTATTCGTTCTTGGCATAGTGCTTTCTTGCTTAGATTATGATTGGGCAGTTGCGTTCGTGTGCTGCTTGTTTGATGTGCGAGAATCTGGAGGCCAAAAATCCACATGTTTGTAGGAATAAATCGGGCTTTGGGTTGCTGTCACGGATAGTCTTACAAACAAATGTCGAACTCGATGTACTTGATGTACAATGGAATCAAGCATTGTATTGACAGGATTTGAGCTTACCACATAAATAAACCAGGGAGGTTATGTACTCAAACATGTTTTGTCTCTTCGCTTTCCTATGTTATTAAAGCCCGAAAAAATGCTGTAATTTTAGCGTGAGAAAATAGGTCTTGGTCTCTTCAGCGCAAATTTGAACCTTACCGGCCTTAAAAACCGTATTGTTAACCTTACATCTGAATTAATTTTGGATGTTTTATGCGAAAATTTTGTTAGCTCTCTGTTCACGTGTGGAAGTATTTATTACTTTTCCCATTAGGCGGAACATGACTAGTAAATAAATGGATATAAACTAGTGAATTTTGAAACAAAATTCAAAGTGTTTGATATGACCGACAAGACAAAAGACTCATAATTATTCCGTTTAGTGCAGATTAAAACGGTTTTATGGACCATTTTTACATATATTTTTCAAATTTTTGTGTACACTTTAAAATCTCAAAGCTAGGCACCAATTGCAGCGCGACCACAAGCCGGCTGTATATGCTGCTCCAAATTCAATTATCAAGGTAACCAATGCAGCAACAATCTCCACATGCCTCTTTTTTGCCAACAATCCTTGAGACAAATCTGACGCATTTCTTAGCTATAACTAAAAATCTTCCCTTGTTTTGCTTTTAATTAATAAGAAAACATCTCCAAATTTGATCCAAAATCTAGCGAAACTTTAACCCTGATATGCGTTGTCTTGCCAGAAGGATTTTTGAACTAAAATACGTGCACATACTGCTTGAACGATAGCTCAATAACCGCTGCTCAGAAGTGTAATACTTTTATAGAGCACTGGGTATACTGGCCGTTTTTTGTTTAATATGTGTTTATGGCAAAAAAAATTTGAAAGCCAATTACACGTTCAGAAAGTTACATGTTAGAACAAAAACTTTTTTGAATGGAACTGCAAACGTCTGCAAAACATCCTCACGTGAACTTGTTTGTAAACTACTTAAGTTCCTTATTAAGGTTGCTTATTATTCAGCTGCTTAAGCAGACTGATTAGGAAAACTGATTTGGAAGTGATAGAGCCGTAAAATCTAATAGAAAGAACTTGATGTAGAAAACGCGCTAGTATTTAAATGGCAATTATACAGAGTAAAATATATTTCATATGGAGAACATGGCGACAAAACTACGCCATTTTTGCCTTAAAGACACTTACAAAAAATTTACATAGGAAGAATGAAAGTCTTGGGGATCGCTTTTGTAAGAGCTAAAAGTCGCCATTAATTTTTATCTACCGCTGCCGAATGATGTTTGTTAATCACCAGCCGTACTAGCGGAAATTCAGGTCAAACATTGTAAAACTAAACTAATTAAAAAGCGTTAAGCTGGACTGACACATATCAATCGATTAGTATGCTTAGTTCTATCATATAAACCGTGGAACGTACAGTACCACTTTTGTGATAGTCGTGTGTGTCTGGCTTGTTAACGTAAATCCAAAAGTTGTTTATTGCTTACAAATATGAATTTCTGTCGAGAGATACTAAATAAGTAGTATCAAGAGGTCGGGACTGATAACGTTGTTTTTAAGACGATGGCCAGACTTTCGTAAGATAGTTTATGTCTATGACCTTTTCAACATTCTGCAACTTCGTCTCGTGGACTACTACAGGGTATCTGGCACTAAAGAAGTGACTTATTCACTCTTCAGATCATTTCAATACGCACTACTCAATTTTCATCTTGTCTGTCTGCAGTGATTTACTGAGTACACCCCCGAACACCTACAGCAACTTGAATGTTCCATAGGGATTTCCAAAATGATACCGAAAGCGTTTTTCAACGGATGACAAATGGTAGAAGTCTTTACGACGTGACAACCAAGGTGGCGATTCTGCAGCTGAGGCTTTAGCTCAGGTGAGATGTGCCTCTTCTTGGATACTTAGATTGTTGAACTGCATTTAACTGTCAAGTTGATGGAAGCATCCTAACCCCTCTGCGAAAATGAGGACAGATCTCAACCTACATGAAACGAAGATATGGGTTAGCTGAGCATGGCTTCACCTGACCAGTTCACAAACTAATTTCTGGATTTTTGTTGGGTCGACAAAGTGACAAGTCTGTTCGACTTTTAATGGAAAACTGCTAGCAAAACGACAATGTAGATGAAATAACTCAATATTCTAAGTGGGAATTTCAACAAAATTCCGTGATCTCGTTCCAATTTGATGGACAGTCTTATTTGAAATCGTGGAATTTCATAAGCCGAAACATATGAATATTCTCACCACCAGAAATACGACCGAAGTTATGAAATCAAGTTTAGGAGAGTGTATTGTGCAGCGGCTATTGAATAAAAGTCAACATTTTTACGAATAAAGAAATCGTAGACAAATGTATTTTAAACCTACAGGTATTTCTAGCAGGTTGAACAGTCTTTTTGGAGAAGGTGTAATAGAGTGCGTGGAAGAAATGGCTTTTAATGGAACATTTACCCAATGAATTTGGTCTTGTTGCATTTGAACATTCGACAGGCTATGAATGGGCCCAAACCATAATCAAAAATAGCAGCCGAGGAAAATTGTAACAAGTGTGCACAGTGCGTTTGCAGTGGTATGTATTTTAACAGATGGATTAGTTTACATTATGCACGGAACAAAAGGTAGTTTGGGATTTCATGATCCGATCAATCGATTATTCATTATCATTTATTGACCACTGAAATTTGGTGCGCGCATTCTCCACACTGTCAGCTGGACCGTCAGCAGAACGGTAATCGTCAAAACTTTTGTTTGGACAGGTCAGATGGAATGAATGACTGTCAAGGAACTGACTAGTTAAGGATTTAACGAACATTTCAGCAAATTAGGAGGTGAAACTTTGAATCAAATTTATTTACATTGATGTCTGTATACAAGTATCAAGATATCCCTTCCGAATTCTTCTCATTACTATTGAAAGTTTAGTGTATTTATCAAACACCTCTCAGCTTCTTGTAGCATGGGTATGTAAAAAACCGTATCTTATTGTAAAACATAAAGAAATATTGAAGAACCATTTTCCTTGAAGATCAGTTAATGTAAGTAGAGAAGCCTAGTTTGTGCTGGAAAGCCTAAAAGCATAGTGTAGTTGTTACATCCTTATTTGCATTTCACGATCTTTTGAAATATTTGAGACTACCACCCCTCGGCTTGCATTTGGAGACTAAACCGTTCAAACACACATGCCTCAACAGTAGTGTTAGTTGAATACACTGTTGATCACCTACTCTTGCCCGAAAATTTTTTCTTCAAATGCCAGCAGTCTGCAAAACATGTATCTTCAATATTCCGACCTGTTTCTAACTTCTGTGCAATTTTCACCCAGTGTAAAAGCTCGTACGTATGACTTACCCAGCCCTGGATTTGAAATATTACGAAATTCACTTGTTACATTTTTCAAATGTTTTAAATGATATAAACTAAATTTGTTCCAGTATGTACGTTTCTCGGACGCTGAAAAATCACCATTCATTTGTCGGTGAGAAAATGAACCAAATGATGGGTTCATTTCATCCGGTAAACTGTGAGCGTCAATCAAATTTTCCGGCCGGTAGAAGTGTCTTACGAACTCTAATATTTATAGCTAGAACATTCTCAGCCTGAATAAAACTCGCAAAAATCTCTGAGAAACTCTAAAAATCAATTGTTAACCTGTCCTTTGAGCTTTTGAAGCACGTCATACATTTATGCTACGGGTCTGTGCGCCTGATTTCTGTCCAGAAATTCCTTTGGCCTGAGTAGTTCCTTCACAATTATATTACTAGGAGAAGAGACGCTACAAAGAAACCAGTAGACCTAAAGGCACAACACTGTAAGCAAAACTCCGCAGTTCTAAAGCGTGGGACTGAAACGCGTTTCCCCTCGGACGTTTTCTGTGATTACTGATTGCTGCGTCCTGCACGTCTCCTGTCTGATAGGCCTAAACATATGATGGTCGCGTGATACATTCCGATAGTTCGAAAACTATTATCTTGTTAATACATTATGGCTGATCATATCCGTCACAGAACCCCTGTCAACAACTTCAAAAATGCAAGTGTCTGTCTGCAGTTATGAAGCAGGAAACGGATTAACCGCACACAGTTTTCACGCACTATCTGATATTTTTGGCACCTAGCTTTGAGTGGTCGCTAGTGTGCGCATCATGGCATTCGAGAAAAATCAACCGATAATATACCTTCAGCTATAGCAGAGGTAAAATTCGGTGATACAAAGAATCATTTTATTAATCAAACTCGTTGCTGATGCTTCCGGGGGCGAGAAATACACACACAAAAACATTACAAAGGTCATTCTGAATCTCTTCTCTCAATGAAATGAAGATAATTTTGTGGAAGTTCAGGCGTCAGTGACAGCTCCAGTACAAAGGAAAAAAACTAGAGGAATTTTCTGCGTGCAAAATAGTCGAACTCCCAAAGGCAGTTTCTCACAGAGTGCCAAACATCATTCGACTGCTGTGAATTGGCCAATTAATGCACTTCAAGAATCGGGTTGAGGGACTAAATAGCCCCCTTGTGTGAAAGGAAAAAAGTGACTTACTGTCGTTTTTCACCACCAATTTTCCGAAATACAGTTATGTATCAAGCGATTTAGGAGAATGATGAAAGCATAATTTTCTGAAGAGGGCGTAGTATGCCTAAAAGGTTCACGTTGAAGCCGTTAGCACTGAATCAGACATTCTTAAAAGAGTAAGGTGTCTAAAATTCACTATTTATGTCATGATACAGAAACCAGAATGAAATTTACCAAGGCCACAGAATAAACCACTCGGAAGCCTTGAAGTGAAGAGCGTTTTGGTAAGACCACTCGCATTTATCAACTGACTCCCGGACACCCACGGATCACTGCTTACGCAACGCTTGAGGGATCAACCAAGATTCAATGACTATGAGAACAGTTATAACAATTCTCTTGCTTAGTTTATCGAAAACAAAGTCAATGTATTTATTATTTCAAATTATTTAAGTTTAGGGCCAGTTTAGACGGATAAAACAATTGTGGCTTACCGCTTTTGCTTAGGTAAAGTATATTGCCACCTAATGTTTGTGCAGCTTGCGAATTTTGATCGTCCAATTTGTGTACAGTATGTGCGCAACGAGGCTGTGTTTTCTCAAAATTCTCCTCTTACGTTTGACCGGATATGTTTGATATAATTCCATTCTATATCGAACCAATATAGTGACCAAGGACAAATCAATTTCAAGTTTGGCAGGAAGTACATTATGCAACTTGCCATCTTAGTAACCAGCAATGCAAACAGATATTGGTTTCTAGTAACCAATATATCTTAAACGTGAATCCGCAACGGCTTAACTATGGGTCCCTTTCTTAACAATAACGGCCGGAACGAATAGTTGTAATGCCACGCTTCTTGTTTGTTGTCGGTTTGCCGAGCCTGGCAGCTGGACTGTAAACTTTTCATCACCAAGTGGGGTAACGTCGTTAACGCAGTGTTGAAAGACACAAATAACGTGTCCTAAAAGTACTTCCCCTGTCTGAAGGAAATCTTAGGTCGTTTTGTAACCATGTTCCAAAGTGCGGCTGTTTAAAAAACTTGTATGTGTAACCATAATCGAAACCAATGTGCTTGTTTTTGGAACCTCAAGTCCTCCAACTGAGGCTAGCTGTCAGAATCTGGTGGAACATGTTGACCTCTCACGCAGAATGACGACCAGAATGTCAGCTTGCACTGAATGAAAGAAGCACGATTAACCTAAGCATGACTTTGCTTGACCCATTCTTAGAACCGTTTCTGAACTCCCTCCTAGAAGGACGGAATGGCATGTTTGTTCAGCTAGGATGACAATCTTATAACTTTCCATAAGGAGACTGTTCATCAGGTTACTAACTCTCAACGCAAATGAATAAGACAAGAATACCATCATTACCTATGGAGAAACACGAGGATATACGAATATGTATGCTTTCGGCGACTCCGTATACGGACGTTGTACACGATAGGATGATATTTACAAGATGACTGAATTTAAAAATATGAGAACTTCTTAGTGGTGCCGAATACCACGCGCTTACCACCTACCCGACCATAGCACAGGCTCATTGGGCGATGCGAAACAAAGAACCAGCCACGTTCGAGTTGCTGTTACATCCGTTGGAATAGCGTGATGTGTGATTTCACAATGAAATCGATGTGCGATTTAGCAAGGGAATCTGTGCTGGTTTTGCCAACACGATCGTCTGCAACTCTAAATGCATAAACAGCATTGATCGCAGGCCTGGCCAACACAATGGCGAATAATTTCATTTATCCGTTTCCAAGTCTAGAAGACACTTACTTTTACATCTACCTGCAGGGCTGCCATAAATAAGTTGCTGCGTAACCTAACGCAAGCAGAGTTTTTGTGGAGATCTACAGTTTATTTCCAAAATGTTTGGGTGTTGGTCAAAATTTGGTACAACTGGCCTGAGATTTCTTACACGAAACTTTCGACACATCTGTACACACCTTTTACTAGTCGCTCTTCCAAAATATACGCGCATCTCATGGGATGTTCACGCGGCATACAAAATAATTTTCTTTGTACCTGATCCAAAGCAAACAAGCCGTGCAGCTAAAACTTTCTCAGAAAATTTCCATTGAATAGGTTGATCCAGAAGAGGCTATAAGCTAGCTGACAGCGGTAAGGATGCATCATTAACGATAGCATGCGAAACGTGAGAGGAATAGAGAAGACATTGCTGAGGCTGACTTTTAAAGGCATTCCACCCAAAATCAATGTAGAGGGTCTCAACTGAACATTTTGTGAGGTTTTGCAGGAACAGCAGTTCTTCTTTGGTAGTATATCCAGATGCAAAAGAATATGTTACTTTGTCACTTCATTCCTCTAATTATCAGCTTGTAGGTTTGTGTGTACAATAGCACATATATCCCATGTAAGAAAAACATTCAGAGCCATCAAGTTTGCATTATCCTGGCGCTCCTTAGTCACGGACCAATCTGAGAAATTCGGTTCTTCGATTGGTACACGACATTGATAAATTTTCGGTGGCGGTTGTGAGCGGCTCACTCCTATATCTCCAAACGTGCATCAGTTTGACTATCCATGGATGCTTCTAGTTATTCCCAGCGACTTATCATAACCGGAACTGTCCAGCAACGGAATCACCCTACCCTACTTCGATTCCTCAGAGTCCTCTAACTTCTCGACATTTCGAACACCGAGCTACACACGTTAGCCTCGACAGACTTGACGGTCCCTGCCATATGACAAATGCAGCCAATCCTTCATGATATCCTGAGCGTGTTATGGAACATCGACCGATGTAAGCTGCTATTGCTGGTGAGTTGGAGCACCAGCGTGGCCCACAAGACACTTCAACTAGTACTTCATGGGATCGTTCTAGCTACGTTTGCCTAGCATCACTTTTGTCGAAGACTAACAAAGGTAGTTCTGTGGAATGATCTGGGAGTTTTCAGTTAAGATTTCATCCTGTAGGCAAAGCCAATCGATACTGAAGAACCGAGGTGTATGTATATCCTATTTGGAATCGTTAGCAATGCGCATCACAATAAATTCCACCAAGGAGTTTCAAGCCCACAACATCTCGAATAAACCTTAATCGTGCACGGCCGATCAGTATTGTGATTAACTCCCACTTATAAGGGACGTCGCACTAATTTTCATCCAAATACGAAGGCCAAGCCTAATAGGCAGGTGATGTTTTGTTCTTTGAGTAACGATTTCTCGGATTGAAGCCTCACTTTTAAACTTTTTCTCTGAGTCACTTACCGGTTGGTTTTTATTATATATATCTATAAGTATATCTATAAGTATAATCTCCTAATATATAATTTCCATTTATTAGGGTCAAAAGTAATTTTCGGACCTCAAAATGATCAAAACTTTTTCCAGTGCACGGGTATTTTCGCATGGTTGTGAAACGTTTGTACGAAAAATAATTGAACAGAGTTCCTCTATCGTTGGCGTCTCTCTGACAATATTCAATTGATTCAGCTAAATCTCTCGATTTGAATACTTGGCACGGTAAGGCTCATCGCATCATCGGGTTTGTAAAGTGCAAAGCGTAGAACTAACACTATCCCTAATTGCACGCTATTCCTCTCCCTCGGAATGACTTGTTTTGTTTATCCTAGAATGGATTTTGTACGCTTCTAGCAACGGAACCCAGAGCCGAAAAATTACGTGGGAAAGTGTGGGCTTTAGCACGGTAGTTTAGCAGTGAAAATGAACATTCTGTTCTGAACTGGAAGAAACCAGGTGGTTCTCAATTTAAGCTGAATATTTGACGACCAACATGGTTGCACATTGTTGCATGAGTGGGAGGGCCGCTTGAATGACTTCTCTTTCGCAAGAGCTAAGAAAGCGGCCCAAAAGCTTCATCAACACAGAGGGCGGCTTTATTCTTTATGTTCCTGAATTTGTTCCTTTTGCTTCCTGATTGCTCGATTAAGCCGGCCCCATTTCGGCATGTTTTCAGCATACTATGACTTGCTAAACGGTCGTGCAGATCTGTCGGTTTGACTTCCTGCCCCACCCCCTACGGTATATCAAAAGTTACGTTGCGTTCAGACAGTCCTTTATGGAGAAGAATGATGATTATTACAACCGTATTTATATGGCCATCACAGAATGCTCCATAAGGTCGTTATAGAACCTCCGTGAGGGGGCAAAAATGCATCATGCTAAAGATGCGCGATCCAGATTGGCTGACATTCTAACCAATCAGAGCACATCTTCCTTTGGTCCGTAGCCCGCAGGTGACGCATTCGTTCTACGGATGTAATGTTCGTTTATGGGGGCGGTTAGCCTTCGGACATACCAGGTAGTCAACTGCCCTTTATATTTGAAATTTATCAAAATATTGGCAGAATATGAAAATATTGACGCTCAATAATTGCAGATCAGGTGGTAATTGACTGATTTCCCGACGTTTCGTCACTGCAAGTGGGAACATGATCAATGCGCAGCTGGATGCGTCTCAACCATTAACTTTTATCACAAAGACGGTCATTAAGTGTATTCTTGCCACCTATTTTCTTCAACAAACTGCACAGTATATCGCAACTCAGTGTAGCGGTGCACAATACGGATAAAAAGTGTCAAGCCTCTGACTCCTCATCGGATAGAACGATAGTACGTAAATTATGGAACGGCTTTGCAGTTCTTCTTTAGTATTGTTTAATATTGAAAGAAAGTCCAAGAAAGCTCTGGAGGGCGTATAAGAATGCCGCATTTAAAAAAAATTGTGCAAATGAGATTTTTATCCTCGTGTCTGATGGTGTCTGACCGCTCAGTTTCCGTCGGTAATAAACACTTCCGCATTCTTTTTTCATCAACAGTATCCCAATATAGTCCTCTAAAACCAAATTTATAAGGTCATCTCTGACGCTGTACTATTCTACAGCTGTTCAGCTGCAGGTGGGTGTTTTTAAGTATTTTGTTGGAGTGTGATTATTTTATAGTACTTATTTGTGACCACAAATAATTGGCCAGTCAAATTTTCCAAGATGGATACTAGGAATTCCTTTATTGATTTTCTCTAGCGATATCTGTTCAAAATAAGGATTATAGTTCTGTAGAACTGAATTATTTGAAGCACATTTCGAATTCCATTAAGATCATGTTGTAATCCGATATGCTGGTAATCATTCCCAGGTTGACCACTCTTGAATAACCGTTCCTGAAATAACCGTTCCCCGTGTCCTTTACGCAGCGCCAATTCCATTTTAGGGGGGTGTTCGTTCCAAGCCCTAGAAACTTCATCCATTGGGATGATCATTTATCACTGCATCAGGTTTATCAATAGTTATGTTCTAATTCTTCATGTTTTTCAAGCAGCAAAAAATCCAATCACTGCATATGGAATTGTTCATTTTACCTCTAGCTATCAGGTCTACCTGCAGCGTGCATCCGATCCACTAACCCTATTCGCCGCTGGGAAGCCAGTAAGCACCATAGATGACGGAGGCCTTTGTGGCAACAAACTGAAACCAGCATCCAAGATCTTGCTCAAAATCTATCAAGTGCAACGTAAAATCGGATCAGATGCAATAAAGCATCTGAGGACTCTAGACTGACAGACCACATTCCGTATAATGCTAACATATTTAACAAGAGACTCGTGTTGGATGCACTGGTCGTATTAGAAACACCTAGATGCAATAAAGCATCTGAGGACTCTAGACTGGCAGACCACATTCCGTATGATGCTAACATATTTAACAAGAAGTTAGTGTTGGATGTACTGGTCGTATTAGAAACACCTAGGAAGAGTTGGAGCAAACCAATGACCGGAAATATTTAAGTAAGCAGGTTTTAGGTACAATTGAGAAGAATATATGTTTCTCTAACGATATTCTAGCAATGGGAAAACAAGACGCATGATGAATGAAATAATTTGACCGGAAACATCAGTGGCGTTGGATTATTTTCAGTACACCTAAAATAGATATAGGGATCACTAAAAATCCAGACCTAAAAGATGAATAATCTTTTCCACGATGTAGGCACTATCCGTGGGCTGTGGGAGAGATCACTTGAATATAGGCTCAGAATGTGCCATTGTCAAGGATGGCAGGCTCACATGGAAATGAGCAAAGAAAGCCTTTCTAGATGAAAGCAAATTTATTCTCACACGATTAAGAAGCTACTACGACACCGAATGCTCTCAATGAGGCTTGCGATAACATGAAGGACAAATACTTACAAAGCAAGGCCAGCTGCCACAATTCCCCTTTGTAAATCCCACATCCATGAGTCACCTAGGCAACGGCTCTACAAGCGATTGAGATAGCTAGATCTTGACATGAGATCACCGATACAAAACCTTGTGTAACCGTAGTGCTACACGTTCTACTCTTGATCACACTAAATTTCTGAACACTCAGTTTGTCTGAGCTGTCTGAGCAGCTGTTAGCAGTTTTAACCCGTTCCCTGACCAGTGACGAATAATTAGAGCGTTTTTTAGGCTAATTAATTTGACTAATAATGACCAAGTCATTGGGCTTGCAATATCACCGTGCACCTAATTTGGGGATGTGGCCGGAGACCGTAGATCCGATCCACACCAAGTTTTTCGTCTTTATGAGAATCATGATAGGTTTAGACTGCTGAAGCTGGAACACTTACTGAGGGCTAGCCTGCACGGTTGGAGAATGTGATCATAGATGTGACCTCCTGTTTAACCGGATATCAGCCAATTCAGACGATCGTCTGACAACTGGTGAATAATCTGGAAATTTTCTACAACGAATCGTGAATGTGCAGTGCACAGAACTTCTATTACTGACAGCGACTTAATTTGGTTTAGTCAAGTTGCCATGGCAAATGTTGAGATTTCATGTGGAAACGGACGTAGATGGGTTCAGCCATAACTAAAAATCTCGTCAAGTTTAAAGAGTGATTTTGATCAAGAACCTGAACGCGGGGTAACTTATAAGGTGAAGCGTGATGCACTGCACACCACCTGCAGAAGATAGTGGCATACAAGATAGGTTAGACTATAACCCATCGAGCCTTACCATGGTAAAGCCAAATTAGGAGCTATCTTTCGTAGGCGTAGATTCTATTCTGAATATCGTATGACCATAATTTCCTGAAAATACGAAGGTGAACTTTTGTGTTCATGACCGACAAACAGGTATCTTATGCGACACTGCAGTGACGCTCTATTCATAAGTTTGCTGACATCGAAAACATGTTTGTTTGGTGCTCCAACAATAGTGGAAAAACTCAAAATTGTTGATAGTGAAAGTACTTCAGAAAATTCCCGATCAGGGTCTTGTCCTGCAAGCTAAGCAATTCTATGCCGACAAGCCTCAAAATACCTTAAAATAACTACTTTCTGTTGAGATCTGTTCACGCTTACTGTTCAGCTGCTGGTGACCAAACGGTCACAGGTTACCCACTGGGCAGAAATTTGTGGGATGGATACTACCTGAGTTCCGTCTGGTGCACACTGTTGATGAGCCCAAATAAAGATGAAAAATAAAATAAATAAAAGAAAGATGATTCTCGGCCTTTCACCATAGGAGGGCTTCGCTGACGGGATAAAAATATTACAAAATCTCCTCACAATATCATGAATATTTCGTCCTTATTACACACTGCTGCCGAATTGAAATAATGATAGAACAGTTGTAGAGTACCTTTTGTCCTTCCGGAACAGAGTTGCTTTATGCACAGAACAAAATCTCTCATGAAAACATAAAAGTTTTTTAACCGGCGCTTATTGCGACCGCATTCGGTCTTGCGTAGGCTGCGAGATTTGGTATAATATTTCCTCATGCCTCATCAGACGCGCATTTCATAACAACCCACACAGGCTTTCATTTTGGCGTGCACTTTGCGCACACATTCAACCACTCTGTCGTATTCGCGAGAAAATTTGTTCGATTCAATCTCCTGTCAGTTCCAACGCAGAACACACGCATTTGCAAAGCGACAGTTTGCATTATTTAGAGGCTTAATCCAAGCCGAATCTAGTTTTTACGATGTTCTTCTTCAACTGACTGTGGCACACAAGGATCGCCTCATTTTTCGGTTGGCACGATTTTCGAGATATCACAGCAAATGTCCTTGAGCCTTCCATTTGAGCCGGAATTCCAACAGTCTTGCAACACAGCCTTCTTCAGACCGACCACTATGCACAGCCTCAATACACATGTTCTCGGACAAGTTTTTATTCCACCAGTAACAAATTGAGCCAGTGAATTTACCAGTAATTTCCAGCAACCATGCCTAGTGGAAAATGAGGACTTCAGATCACCGCTGTACAACAGCGATTTCTGGTGTCTGACTGGGGAATGTGCAATACGAAGAATGTTGCTATGCGGTGTGTAGCGTCGTGAAAAAAACCTGACCGACATAGTAAAATACAGGATACCAAAATGTCATGGAGACCTAGTGGTTGCATCACTGGTTTCTCAGCCTACCGACTGCTATGATTCAACCTACACCGCAGTCTGTGCTCTGGTCGAAATAAAGGTAGTTTCGTACCATGCTGTCGAAAAACTGTAGGAAGATTACACTCTTGAAAGTATCGACAGGAAGGGAATATATTTGAGTGATAAATTCCCAGTTCACTTAAATTCCAAGGGAAGGTATGAACGGCAAGAAACATGCAACGAGGCGCACAAATGTATCGTTTCTGCTACGAGCCTTACAGCAGATTATTTACTCAGTGTTTGACAGGTCCCACTACAGTAATTTTGTGATATATTTCTATGCACATAACTTTTACTGAAAGAGGAATATTAGCGTAATATTCTAAAGGAGGGAAGTACAATTTGGAGTCTTTCTTAAAGTCTCCAAGTGCTTCCGTACCATTTGTAATTATCTGTAGCCCCGAAAATATGATTGATCAAAGTGTTTCCTCAAACGGATCAGAGCTCATCAAAGAGAAGGACTGTTCCCAAATGTTTACTAGTTGGTGGGATTCAAGAAGGATGAAAAAGTGAGCTAGCAACATTTTCGCCAATGATCGGCACGATCGCACTTACTGATTTCGGTTTACTTTCTATAACAGTGAACTGTCCCTTTATGAACAAAGATTTTATAAACAATTTTCAAAGCATCACAGCTATAGATGTTGCTTATAGCTTTGTTATTCCAGAGAACGTAAGCAACGTCTGTTACCCTAAAACAAATTATCGACGTCACTTTTGCACTACTGTGTTACGTATTGTGTTAATCAGTTTGTACTCTTCACCCGATAGATGATTTCATTCTTCTTGTGAGAATGAAGTCCCCTTAGCTATATGCTCTTGAGAGGTTACAATTGGTCCGATCCACTATTGCAATCCATCAGTTTGAAACATACTAGCAATCCGCATCTGCATGCGGTTATACGTGTACAAACATCTGTGCTCGTTCTCCCCCTCCCCAACCATTCATTGGAAGTTATAATCTTGGTGGATGTGAAACTCTCCTGAAAATAAACACACTCAGTCTGGCAAGTAGGAGTATGAATTAAACATCTGTGCTCGTTCTCCCCCTCCCCACCCATTCGTTGGAAGTTATAATCTTGGTGGATGTAAAACTCTCCTGAAAATGAACACACTCAGTCTGGCTAGTAGGAGTATGAATGTCACGTTGCAGGATGTGGTGTTAAATACAATTAAAAAACAGTATCCACACAATGACATGCTTTAAATAGGTTCTTTAGCCAGTTAGACGCATAGTAATGTTTTCGATCAATGCTCACCCGTTACATTCATCTGCGTTCCTGGATGCCACATTTTTATGTGGACAAAGTAAACTTTTTTGAGTGATATTTTGAATGAAATCAAACTTTTTGGCTAAAGTCCGACGTGGATTAAGTGGACGCCATCTTGTGGCATCTAAATACAACACATGAACGCAACTTCGACCTCCAGTGTTATTCACTGCATTGGGTTTGTTATCGTGCAGGTTTGCAGTGAGGTCTGTCAGTTACATTTAACAATAATACAATGTATGTCAGCTGCACACATATGAATCCACTTCGGGTTAAGAAACCTGACCATTTGCGGCCAACGTCAGTGTTCGAATATCCGTCTGGATAATCTTCATCCAATCCGCGCGGATGTCTCTCTGGCTGCTTCGGAACACGACACATAAATAGGCCGAGATTTCTTAGAGTGAAATGTCACAGGCACTGCCGCAGTGCCATATTTTTTGTACATTGAACTGATTTCCAATGATTTTTTCAATGATTGTCGACGGACGAAACCCCTTTACTTCGAGGATGCAACAAGACAGGTGACATGTGTTCATCAAATTAATAATGATAATACTGTAATATTGGGCTAGATTTCTGAACGTTCGAGCGAGCATTATCCGGGAATTCTATCAATTTACTCTCCAGATTAACTTGGCATTATTGCTGCTATGAAAACGACCCACGCTAATTTGAACGAGCTTCTACAACTTTGGCCACAGAGTGATCACGTAAGTTTGATCCTAGGCATTCGTGGAAAGTGAAATGGATAATCGAGACTATTCTTCAGATGATACAACCAATTCGTCTTCGAAAATATCATTAAAGACTTTAATATTCCGAGCGCTAACGGTCAATGATGGTGAACCGGAAAATGGAAACCCAAAGGTTGCGTTTCAGGTTCACCAAAATATGGAGACAAACATAGAAATAACAGACCCATTTTAAAGACAACTTAACCAGCGGAAAAAACACCTGATGTCATCAGATTTATGCAATGCTCCAAGATGGCATGAATGTGTCCGTAAGATTTTTTTCCCAAAGTGTCTCTCAAGGAAAGCTGTCCTAGCACGAATTTCTCATTGGTTATACATGTTATCAACCACTTGTCCTAAAGAGTATATAAATTATTAGCGACGAGTCAACAGTGGCACGCAACAATATAACAGTTATTCCAAATACTCGCGAATAATTGTAAGCAGCTGCACACTGAGACCTGTGGACAGCCACTGACGTGCGTAATCAGAAAATGAAGATCCTTTTGTGTCTCACACGTCAACTATCAAATAATATCTTTTGGCAAGTTTGTAGAATATAGGTGGCTCTGGTGCGCTGCTTAGTTTTAATTATGTGCTGTTCGTTGCGCTTGGCTGTTGGATTACAAACGTTTCGTCACCAGTCGAGGTACGGCCTTGACTAGGTCAGTTTTCAGCGATTCAGTTTGATTACGTACCTACTCATGAGTAGATAAATCCCAAAATGGTGATCACCGTGGCAGGTTAATAGCACAAGGAAAGATTGAACACCTTAAATCCTTGTTCTTCATGGGGAAATTCTTCAATTACGCAAGATCATTGTCTGCCCCATATCAAGGGCATCACTGTAGAGGGTGCAACGTTCCTATTACAGAACATCATACGATGCGCATCACATCCTGGTAAGAGTCGTGATTTCTTCAACGTGAGAGTTTATCCATAAACAAATACCTCAACAAATTCCAAATCTGGTAATGCTTACTCCTGGGAGCTGAATCCGGCCTGGCTGTCCACTATATCTAGCTTTAATATTTTGATTATTGAAGCAACAAAATTACACTCTCATGTTAGATTTCTACAGACGCAGTTGGCATGCACTTGTCCCTTTTTAAGCCAAGGAACCGGTTTCCGCAAAACAGGTAGCGGCGACCACAACAGTCAGATCACAAGTACAAAAGCTGCTGAGTGGCACGTGTTGTTGTGTTGTAGGCCTATATTCCACTACAATACAAAAATTTGTCAAGGAGCAACCCGCATCCACAG